>NC_068939.1:74755962-74818615 GCF_016801865.2 Culex pipiens pallens
GGTGTAATAATAATAATAATAATATTATGAAAATACAATTCGATATTTTGCTTTGAATCTAGCAATATCCAAATAATGGCGTTCCGATTTAACTGAATTTTAGTGTGGAGTTTCATTGGACAAAAAGATTTAACTCATGTTTTTTGTGATTTAAATTGTATGAACTAAGCTAGGGTTGATCAAAAAATGGCATTTTGGACAATTATTTTTTACAAATCAAACTTAATTTCAAACAAGTTTTATTTTGAGATCGAAAGAAAAAGTAGTAGAAAATGAATATTTTTAGATTATTTTTTTTTTTTCAAATGGTTCAATAAACAAAAGTTTCAATGAAAATATCTCTGACTAAGGCAGTTAAAAGCACCCAAAAAGTAAACCTTTAATAGTAGTTTATGCAACAAGTTGCAAAAAGAGGATTTTTTCAGCACGAGTCGTACATTTATCCAACGAGGTTTACCGGAAAAATCGGAAAAAAAAATCATAAATCATTCCAAAATTTGCAGTTGATTATGAATTTACACATTTTTGCTTTGCTGACTGCTGATTGTTAAGGTACAGCATTTTGATGTTTAAATTTTGTGAAAAAAATAGTTTATTTTAAGTGTCTCCTCAATTTTTAAACTCACTATATCTTGTCAACTATTGGTTTGGTTTTCATTGTTTAAAAATCAATTTTGAAAATGTCCATGTGCTTTATTTATTAAAAAAGATTAGACATGATTGAAAAAATCGTTTTTATTTACTAGCAAAGGACAGAAAATAACCTTTTTGCCTTCCTCACTGAGGTAAGGCTATAATCCTGCTCTAAAAATGAACTTTTTATTAAAAGCTCGAAGACCCACCTTCATATATACATATCGACTCAGAATCAAAAACTGAACAAATGTCTGTGTGTGTGTGTGTGTGTATGTGTGTGTGTGTGTATGTATGTATGTGTTCAAAAATCTTGCCAAGTTTTCTCAGCACTGGCTGAACCGATTTTGATCGAACCAAATGCATTCGACTTGGTTTAGGGTCCCATACATCGCTATTGAATTGTTTGAAGTTTCGATAAGTAGTTCAAAAGTTATGCATAAAAATGTGTTTTCACATATATCCGGATCTCACTTAAATGCATGTAAACGATGTCCGGATCCATCATCCGACCCATCGTTGGTTAGATAATCGAGAGACTTTTTCAACGAGTACACAACATTGAAGATCTGGCAACCCTGTCTCGAGTTATGACCACTTAAGAGATATTGATGTACTTTGTTGAAGCCGGATATCACTTAAATGTATGTAAACGATGTCCGGAACCATCATCCGACTCATCGTTGGTTAGGTAATCAAGAGACCTTTCCAACGAGTCCACATAATTGAAAATCTGGCAACCCTGTCTCGAGTTATGACAACTTAGATTATATCTGTGTACTTATTTTTCTGGAACTAAAAAAAAAATAGCTGAAATATGTGTCCAAACCACTCATATTACCCATTGTTGGTAAAAAGTGAGGAAGGCATCAACCACATAGGTGGATTAAGTTAGTTTTTTTTTATTAATGTTCGAAACCGAATTAGGAAATATTCATAAAAATGCTAAAATAAAATCATCAGTGTCGTCAGTTAAACAATAACGAAAGTAAACATTACTAAAATTTACTACCAAATTACTTGTAATAATAACCTTGATTGTTTTATTTTTTCTATAAAACCATTTCAAAATTTTAAAAGAATTCAATTACAGAAAAATCCTTAGGATCTGCTTGAAAATAAGGTTCTCTTCCATAACACTAAATACAGAGGTGACTGTTCTCCCCATCCCACTCACTATTCGCTGTTCTGCTTAATTTTTCATCAACTGTGTCTTGCTCACCCGTCACCATCAACATCAAAGTCACACGTTACGTAACGCCGGTTGTTTTGCAATTTCGGCGTTTCATTCTGGCCGCACACACTTTTCCAGTCTGCTGCCGATCGTGGTAGGGTAAATGTGCCAATTTTGAATCGTTGCTTTTTGATGCAATTTTTAAACCTTTATAGAGTGAGTCGAAAATAGGGACCACTAGGTCGAAAATAGGTACATCTCACGACAAAAAAGCACTCTCCCCTGCACAAAACTGACCAAACAGTGGTCGCAAAGCCAGTGAGTGGGGCAAAAATAGCCGCCGGCCGGCTGCACGGCCAAGTCCGGTCTTGGGGCCGGTTGACGTTCAAGGTCATCCAACTTTTATTAACTTTGGCACACCGCGCGGCCAACTTTTATTTCTCTCTCGCGATTGTTTTATTCGACAGTTTCGCTCTTTTCACTGTTCCGAACGGCTTCACTGTTTCACTCGGGAACTCAAGAAGAAGACTGGTTTTATTGAGTGCCAACGTGCTCCGCGGCATGGCCAGCTGCGATGAGAGAACGTGGTAGGTTATGTAATGCGCCTCCAAGCGAAGTGAGAGGCCGGGACACAGAAGAGGTCGTCGTAACAAGCAGGCCGTGACCGGCTTTTTTGGAACAAGACCTAGCGGCGGCGGCGGCAGGTCAGGCCTGGCGTGGAACGTGTTTTTGGACTGGAAGTCACCGTCGGTGGCCTACTTTCGGTGAGTCGTCGTGACGACGACGAGGGAATTTACTGCGAAGGGTATCTTGATAAATAGTTTGAAGTGGTTGACTCTATTACAAGGACTGTAAGAGTTTCGATATGTAATAACAAAAATCTCGTTTTGGTTTTTCTTAATCTCCTTTAACAAAAATTTCTAACGCAATTAAAATAATGTTTGATCCGAAATCGTTCCATATTTAAAATTTATATTTTTAAACCACTTTGAATATAAATTTGTGTGTTAAACAGACGGAAACACAAAAAGGAAACCAAATTTTAAACTTATTTCTCACCCAAATCGAACCTGTAGAAAATCACCTTTTCAATCATTTGATCCGTCCCCGATGAAATTCACCTTCGAGGAAGGCTTCTTTTTTATCGAAAGAGTATATTTTCATTCTTGAAACCAAAACACACATACCAACCAGAGTCACACACGCCCACGTACACAAATAACCCTCTTCGAGACGTCCTTGGGTGGTGACTCCAACTCTGGAGATTGATTTGAAATTCGATTTCGAGCTCAATCTTTTCTTTTCTGCTGGGTATGTGGGAGATTCCATTCCGGTCGTCAATATGGATTCAAATTCCGTTTTCCTATTTTGTTTATTTTGCCTCAGAAGGATTCAGATAAATGGGCAGAAAGTATTGTTTTATGGTTGTTTGAGCTGGAAAATTTGCTCTAGATTGTTTGATTTGTTCGAGTTGATTCATACAAATATTTTATAATAAAACCTAAACAAGTTTAGTCGCTATAATTTTTTTCAAAATTTTCTGAGAATGATTGGACTCAATTGTAAATTATAAAATTTGACTTGACTAATGTTTTGACTTGTCCCAGGTGTGCGGTGGAGATGGGAGCAGCCAGAAATGGACGGCAAGAGTCCTGACTCGCGACCACAAATCGAATGCGACGAAAAACTGCTCTGAACGTTTTCTACCGTTTGTCGATTCCACACCGATCGCTACAGAATATTCTCTCTCTCTTTGATCTCGCTCTCACTCCATTCGGGTAGTACAGCGAATGGTTCAGAGAGATCGATTGCGTTATGTCGGTCCAGGCTGAGTCGAAATAGTTTGCGATCGGCTTTGTTTTGCTCATTTATTAAACTGCTTAAAATCAATGTTATCAAACATGATTCGCAGTTTTGACACATTTATAAGCAATTTCCACCCTGCCAAATACAAATTTACGGCAAATTGTTGCAGTGAAGGCCGAAAAAGCGCCGAGTTGTTGTTAGATTCGCTCCCCTCTGAACGTACTCACTCGCGAATGGTTGCGAGCTCCAGTCGGCAAAGATTCGCTCGGCGATGAGTGAGTGATTTGTGATTTTTGAACCGAAAATCAGGAACCTTGATGGACGGCTGGTTTTATTCCTAATTATCAGTTCTTAGTTCCTACAATCCTACAATCCGCCAGTTTCAGTTTCTACAATCCGCTAAAATTGCAGTCTCCAAACGAAGCAAATGACTTGAATCTGTGACTATGACTGAGTTCAGATTTGACTTGATTTCAGATTTGACTTGAGTTCAGATTTAACTTGAGTTCAGATTTGAGTTGATTTCAGATTTGACCTGATTACATATTTAATTATATCACAGATTTGACATGATTTCAGATTTGACTTGAGTTCAGATTTGACCTGAGTACATATTTAATTAGATCACAGATTTGACTCGATAACAGGTTTGACTTGATTTCAGATTTGAATTGAGTTCAGATTTGACTTGAGTTCAGATTTATCTTGACTTCAGATTTGACATGAGCTCAGATTTGATTTGAGATCAGTTTGACTTGAGTTCAGATTTGACTTGAGTTCAGATTTGACTTGAGTTCAGATTTGACTTGAGTTCAGATTTATCTTGATTTCAGATTTGACTTGAGTTCAGATTTGACTTGAGTTCAGATTTGACTTGAGTTCAGATTTGACTTGAGTTCAGATTTGACTTGATTACAGATTTGTTTGATTTCAGATTTGACTTGAGTTCAGATTTGATTTATTTCAGATTAGACTTGATTTCATATAAGACCTGAATTAGATCACAGATTTGACTTGATTTCAGATTTGTCTCGAGTTTAGATTTGACATAAGTACAGATTTGACTTGAGTTCAGATTTGACTTGAGTTCAGATTTGACTTAAGTTCAGATTTGAATTGAGTTCAGATTTGACTTGAGAACAGATTTTACTTGAGTTCCGATATGATATGATTTCAAATTTGTCCTGATTTCAGATTTGACTTGATTACAGATTTGTTTGATTTCAGATTTGACTTGAGTTCAGATTTGATTTATTTCAGATTAGACTTGATTTCATATTAGACCTGAATTAGATCACAGATTTGACTTGATTTCAGATTTGTCTCGAGTTTAGATTTGACATAAGTACAGATTTGACTTGAGTTCAGATTTGACTTGAGTTCAGATTTGACTTCAGTTCAGATTTGACTTGAGTTCAGATTTATCTTGATTTCAGATTTGACTTGAGTTCAGATTTGACCTCAGTTCAGATTTGGCTTGATAACAGATTTGACTTGATTTCAGATTTGATTTGAGTTCAGATTTGACTTGTGTTCAGATTAGAGCGTTTAATTTCCCGTCCCGGGAAAAAATTTCCCAAGAATTGCCGGGATTTCCCAAAAAAAAATATTTCCCATTTCCCGGGAAATTTGTAAATTTCTTGGGAATTCCCAAAATTCAAGCGGAAGTATATATTTCTTAAATTTTTTTAACTTTTTTTTGAAAATGCTCTGAAAAAATAATAAATGAACAAACTCAACATGATTTTGTTAAATTAAATGTTTTGTATGGTTTATTGGTATATAATTAATCACATTATCAGAAATTATGACATCAGAATTATTTCTGATAATATTAATTTTTAAGGCAACTGGGAATAGATCTTGCTTAACCCTCTACTGCCCAAATTTTTTTTTCGAAAATAATTATTTTTCCCGTGTTCAGGAGGTAATTTTGAGCAACTGTTGTTCTACGAAAAACTTTACATTTCTTGTTTTATGTTTTTTTTGTTTTATTTTTAGTATTTTAGTTTCCATTTATCTTGTTTAGTTTATGTTTGTTTTTGGTAGTATTTGGCCTATTCTACCACCTAATATAATTACATTTTGCCTATCTAATTTTTTCACGTTTTTACAGTAACTTTTTTAATTTTTTGCATGTTTTTCACATTTTCTGCTATAAAATGTCACCATCATCATTTAAATTGCAAAAAAATGCGTAGAGGCATAGTCTGGGACACTACAAAAATTACTGCATACTTCTTTTTACTGAAAATATAGGAAATGTTAGTAAAAAACACATCCAAAGTTGACCCCTTAAAAAAATGACATTTCAAAAAACATTGGCAAAGTCACATTAAACAAGTTAAACTTCCAACCATGAAATTTTCTAAAATTTTAAGAGTTCTTCTTTCCAATGCTTTTTAAAGATCAAAAATCGGTTGGAAAATTGATTTTTGACGATTTTTTAGATCGAAGCCCGTCTAAAGGCGGGGTTAGGTTGTAGAGGGTTAATACGTATTAAATTATTACAATTAGGTAAGCTTTCAACAGATTGATGTAATTTAATCAAAACAATATTAACTCCTTACCTCCAAATTAAAATTGAGATTTTTTTACGTGCAAGAATATATTCAAAGCTTGCTCAAATATTTGAAAACATTGGGTTGTTTGGAGTAAAAAACACTAAAAAGCTTTACCATTTGTTCAAGAGCTGAAACCAGTATTTGTCATGAAAAACATAATTTCTGCATGTTTTTTTTCTCATTTCAATAAACTGGTCACAGAGGCATGTTTAAATATCTCATTAAAAAATACCAAAATACATTTTCTTGTAGTTGAATGATTTTTTACATGCAGTCAAGCTGTTAATTGATCTTCACACTTATTTAAACCATTAATGTTGATGTCCTATACAATATTGTTGCTTAATATTAATCAAAACCAAGACCACAATTTTCAATAAATTTAGAATTTTCCTGGAATTCCCGGGATTTCCCGGGAAATCAACTGAAAATTTCCCGTTTCCCGGGAAAATTGTAATCCCGGGAAATTGGACGCTCTAGTTCAGATTTGACTTGAGTTCAGATTTGACTTGATTTCTGATTTAACTTGAGTTCAGATTTGACCTGATTACAGATTAAACTTGATTACATATTTAATTAGATCACAGATTTGACTTGATAACAAATTTGACTTGATTTCAGATTTGACTTTAGTTCAGTTTTGAATTGAGTTCAGATTTGACATAATTTCAGATGGGAATAGATTTCTGATTTGACTTGATTTCAGATTTAACTTGATTTCAGGGTTGACTTGATGTCAGAGTTGACTTGATTTTTTGACTTGGGATGTGTTTTGGATTTAGATTTGAACTGGCTTTAATTCAAATTTACTTCAGATTTACCTTGACGTTGGATGTTACTTGACATTATATTTGAACTGACTTTGTATTGACTTGACATCATAATTGTCTTATAATGGTTAAATTGACAGAAATGTTGACAAAATAAATAAAGATTCTTTCACCCCCACAAATTCCCCCTAAACTGTTCGTTCTTGCCGCCTAAATGGCTTAATAAATTTCATCACTTGAGCCGTCCTTTTAGCATAACTTCACATGCTGGTGCACTCTCTCATGCATAATCGACTCATTTTGCCTCTTTTCCGAGCGATTTCCCTAGTGCAGTTCAGTGTGCAGTAGTGGCCTCCTCATAAAATATGCAAACAATTTTCGCACCTCAACTCCCCTCCCCGCCCAAGAGACTCATCCTTAAGCTCTGATCCCGCTTATTAAATCCCGATTATGGAACGAGAGAGTGCAAGCACAAAGAGTACATCATCGGTTCGTCCCGGCGTCGTCCCTGTGCAGTTTCAAAGCAGTGTGGAGTCCCGAATCACCCCCTCGGGACGACGGCGAACGTTCCGCGTGCAAGTGCAAACTATCGTCACGTGGTGTACAAAGTTGTCGCGTGCAAGTGGCGCACCGGAGGTAGAACGCCACAAAAATGGCGCGCACATAAACATTGATTAATGGCCGCCGTGGGACGGCGGAAGACGACGACGACGTCGTCGTCTGCGGAAGGAAGTTTATAAAAGTTTACGACAATGGCACACGACAATCAAGGGCGTGTGATAAGCACTTTGCATGTAATTAGATCAACGAGGGATTTTGGTGAATGGTTAAAAAGTGTCTTGTACGAGGAGCCTTCAAGAGTTCAGGTGGAACTAGTTTCAAGACAATCGAAAAGAAGTGTTGAAGCTTTGTCAAATGGAAAGTTCAACGACCAGCCCTCAACCCATCACGCATCACGCACTAATCTAATTACAGTAATTGTCCTCCACCTCCAACTTTTTCCGAAAATAAATAAAAAAAAATCCTCAACAACAACCCCTCATCAATCAACCTGTTACGCCACGAGCCGACACAAGAACCCCCCTAATTTGAACACATCCAGCAGCTACCCAAAACAGAACTTCGTCACCGTCGTCGGTTCACGATGTGATTGATTGACACTGGAAATAATCGTCATCTTGTTAGCTTGCCGGCCCGGAAAAAAGTGTCCTTCGTGTCGTTAGCCTCCCTCAAAACTACCTGGAAGGTCATGTTGGCACGTAATGTCCCCACCTTGAAGTGACCAATCAACTTCAAGGTGGGGGAAAGCGAGTTTACCTTATCAAAAATTAAAAAGGTTGACCCAGCTCAAATTTGACTAAGGTTAGCGGCAAATTGGGGGTTCCGAAAAGAATGGAATCACGAAATTATTCCTTGTTTGACAACCTTGTTAACTAAGCGAATTTCCGGTAAGTCATTGTGGAAGGTTATTCAAGAACGTACCATGGAATTTGAACACTCTTTGTTCGTGGCTCCGAATTTCATGAACACTTGTTCACGATTTCGGGAAATGATTTTTCTCCGTGTAGAAACAGAAATACTGACAACACTGCTAATTTAAAGTCTTGTAAGTTAAGCTTTTGGTTTTTCAATTATCACACAATTTTCCAGCAAGCCTTAAATGAGAAGATTGCAGTTTGACTTCCAGAAATCTTCTCAACTCCAACGTTTCTTACTAGCAAAATTTCCCCATCTCTACTATTTATTTATTTTGGCACTTGGCCCCATTTTCCCGGCAGACAACAACGCATTTTGCGCCGCGCTCGGCCCAAAGATACACAAACAAAGACGGCAAGGCAAAGCAACACCTAGCCGTCATCGTTGACCTAGATTTTCCACGAAAAAGCGATTTTCCTACCGCACAGACGGTGGGAAATCCACCAGCTGCCACGCGACCACCACATTCGTCATATTTTTGCTCGTCAATATTTTGTTCCCACTCCACCTCCAACACACACGCCAAACTTAAGTGATTCCATAGTGTGTGTGTGTGTGTAAAAAGTGACTTTGGGCCAAAAAACTTTATTTTGTAACATATGCCGGTCGGTTTCAGTCACATTTTGACGCTGCCTTTGACGTGAAGAGTCGAGGAATTGAAGGGAGAAACAAGAAGAAGAATAAGAAGCAGCAGTTGACAGATGTCTGTCAAGTTGGAGTTTGACGACAAAACTCTTTGCGAGGAACGCGTCAAGATGGGTCATGTGAGCGGTAATCGTTGCCTTTGTGCTTTGCTGTCACAGTTGCCATCTGGTATAATCTGGTATACATTGTGGTATAAAATTCATTTTAAAACGTTAGAATCAATATTCAAAATAACTCTAGTAAAATTCTTTCAAATCGTGATTGTGGCAAAATACCACAATTTCTGGTACCGAGCGAGAAAGCAGGAGACACACTCCACGTGTCAATTATCACGCGAGCGCTGCGACACACCATGTGAGAATGAGCAGCAGCAGCTGTCAGAATGCTAATAGTGGAGTGGAGCGCGTTGCGGAGCAGTAGTGAGGAGCGTATGCTGTCTGTACCGAAAATCTCAACCTGACTAAACGGCACAGTTGAGCTGTAATGGAAGCGATAATTCTCAAATGGATAGATGGGAAGAGTGTTTGCTTGGAAACGTGCGGATATCCTGTAATTTTTAGTGATTCTTAAAAATATATTTGGAACGTTTTAATGAAAATTGAAAATGATGGTACTAAATATTTCGAATTACGATCATAGAGTAGTGGTGCCCAACGTTTTGCCTTTGGGGACTAGATTTGATTTTTCTCTGCAGCAGTGGTAAGCTGGAATGAATGTTTGCTAAAAAATAAAATAAAACAAATTCATAGCGTACATACCAAGTAATGCAAATAAGATAAATTTATTTTTATTTTAGGAAAAGAAGATAGAGAAAAGCTTCAATAAGTAGTTGTTATGATCTGTTTTAGTAATGAATTGGTTCAGTTATAAATTGTATAACATTATATTGTACTTATTTCTGCCAATTGCTAATAAATAACCTGTTATCACTACTCAAAAAACGTTACTTAATCCACGCGAGGTGGTTGGAGCCTTCCTCACATTTAGAGGTTAATGCTATTCAGACACAAAAGGTTTTAAAGCGTTCATTTTTAACTTAATCTCTAAGGTTGCTGATAAGTTTTTAAGAAAAAAAAATCAATTTGTAAATTTACTTAACATAGTTTAAATATTTGCCATGAACAAGTTATTTGCCATGAAAAACATAATGTCTGCATGATTTTAATTTTATGCTTTATGAGTCAACGTTTTTCTTAAACATATTCCCTTGAAATGATAACAGAGACAAATTTAAAAGCATTTTTATGGTTGAGAAGCATAAATTTTACTCACTGATTCAAAATTTGATTTAAAAAATAATACTTCTCAACAACAAAAAAAAAATCAATAAATTTTTTTATGATTTTGTAGAAGTTGTTCTTCATATAAAATTAGAAAATTTCAATATTTTTATAAAAATGTATGATTTTTAAAAGCAGTGAAGCCATTAATTGATCCCAAACTCATTTTGAACATTTAAGTTGCTGTTCTAAACAATTTTGTTGCAAAATATCAATCAGAAGCAGGATAAGATTAATTTTCGATAAATTTCCCGGGAATTCCCGGGAAATTTGTAAAAAAAACTGTTTCCCGGGGATTTTGTAACCCCGGGAAATTGGACGCTTAACTGTTTTCTTTTGTACTTTTGTAGTCAACTTTTCATATTTTTTTTTGTTTTATATTCCAATGAAATGGGAAATTTTGTGTTCTGATTTTTTAAATTGTGTAAATTTATAATCTTTTTTAATAATTTTAGGCGCAGCATATTTTTAAATATATTTGTGTGAAAAAAGTAATACTGATGAAGATAAATTCAAATTAAATAATGTATTTTGACAAAACAATAGTGTTATATTTGCTTATATTTTGATTTCTTTGCATAACTAAATTGATTAAATAATATCATGTTGTGGTAGCTTATTCAAGAACTTTTTGTAAAATTTGTTTTTTTTAGAGCAAAAATCTCTTAGCCTAATTATGAACTAGGAACACAACTAAGAGGAACTTCATTGAAAACTTAATGTAAACCAAAAAAGATCGAAATGAACTCCTTAAAAAGAATTAAGATTGTTTTTCAATCAACTCTTCTACATGTGAATTTCAAGGATTTTTTTGTGAGCATATGTCTCATTTTTTATTTTTTTTTGGTTGCACAATTGTTTTTAACATGGATCAAAATTAAACGATATTTTTGCAGCTTTATTGCAATTCTATTTTTGTTTTATTATTTTCTCCCTCAACTCTGGTCAAAGGAGTTGCAAACAATAAAAAAAAACTAAATTTAAAATTTCGAACACATTTCGCAAAATTTTTAAACACAACACAACAAGTTTGTATAAATATTTTTTTCTAATGTTTTATTTCTTTTTCTTTTCTATGGTTTCAAAATTCACAATTTTCAAAAATGCCTACTTGATAAAAAAAAATAAACGTTATATTTACAAAGTATTCCATTTACTCTACACCCAGAACTGGACATCGGCATACGGAGTGCATAATTGGCAAAGGGAGCGCGTGGTCGTAAAAAAATATTCGGAGTGAAAAGTGATTTTTTTTTGTGTGTGCCTTTTGTTTCGCATTTTTGTCGTGAATTGTGATATAGTTTTTGATAAAAACGATCCGAGTTCGTTAGGTTTATCGTGTAACAAAATTATTTTGATTCATCAAGAACGTCGTGTGGTGCGCGAGACTTTTTTGTGTTGAAAAGACCCTCCCATAGCTCCGTAACTCGGAGGGCTCGACGTCGGTTGTTTGTGTGTTAAGCCCTCTCCATAGCATCGTAGCTCGAGAGGCAACCAAAATCAATACCTTATCTAGCTAACAGAAAGAAGATCGGAAGGCACTTGATGATTGAGTTCGTCGCTTCTATTCCGTAACAAATTCATGAACTAAATGATTATATAATTAAAAATCAGACTACGCTATCATTGCAGCATTGCGTTTAACACCTCATTTTATAAATAAATATTATTTGGTTTTATCTTTCCACAGCCGGCTGTCTAAGATTAAACCATTTCATTAAAAATTTAACAACAGTTAAACTGGAAATGTCTCATCCGCAGCAACCGATTGTTTGCCTTGAGAATAAAATATAATACCTTTCAACAAACACTATGATTTTTGGTCGCATCATCATCTTCTATGATGAATCCTGACCAAACACCCTATCCTACTAACCGATTTTCAGGTTCCTGGCGCTTGTGGGGTGTAAGCACAGAGTAAATCAGCTGCCCTGGTAACAACCTGCGCCAACTAACATTCCCGTCCCTTAAAATCGAGATCTACAAACTGACATGGCGGGCGCCGTTGGTGGCCAATGACTGTTACCTATTCGCAACTGATCTTGTTCTGGAAATCATGGTGTTTTATCTTTTCAGCGCATTCATACATGCTGTTGATAAGGGAAATACCACTTGATAGTCGAAGCCTATGATCAGTAGTGCTGAAAGGATATTACGGTTCTGTTCAGCAATGGAGAAGGACAACCATGGGTGGTCTCTCATGCTCATGCTCCCAGAACTGGACATCGGCATACGAGAGGATAAAGAGCACGATTCGGTAGTAAAATGGTACTGTGTGCGGACTGAGAGGATAAATCCCGAAATTACCGAGAGTACTTTACTCATGGGTTCATCTTCAAAAAAAGTTCATCCATAAAAAAAAATACCGGCACCGAGACTCGAACCCAAGACCTTCGGCATATTGAACCGTGCCTTTGCCGTGTGGGCCACCATGGTTCGGTGATTAAGTGGCGGTCATTTGTCCATATAAGCCACTCAATAGGATGAACTGTTCCAATGAACGAATGAACACGCGAGAGGACTATACTCTCGCAAAATAGCACTTTCCTCACGTTTCTTTTCGTGAGGACTATCCTCTCGTTCTTTAACTTTGGGTGTACAATCTAATATGCAAGTTTTTACAATTCTAATTTTATTTTTCATTAATAGTTTTTTTGCCTTCTGATTTTTTTGGGAATTTGTCTAAGACGGGTGGATAAAAACATAAATTTGTAATACAATTGTACAGTATTTTGCGGATTTATTTTTATAAAATTAAGCAAAAAAAAAAACAAAATAAAAAAGCAAATCAATTCACTTTGACGACCTCCGGGTTTTTTTGTGGTCTCTGCTGCAAGTATCTGCTCATTTCTAGACGTCCGAAGGTTATGTGTGGTGAGTCACCCAAAACCTCTTTAACGCAAATGGACCGACGTTTTACTTCCCCATCCGATAGAAGGCCAGGAGGATAAGGCGGGAATCGAACCCACGCCCCACAGCATTTTAGGGATCGGCAGCCGAAGCCGCTAACCGCCGCGCCACGAGGCCCTAAAGTAATGCAATACTAATTTATACTTTTTTTGCTCATTTTTTGAGCAATAAAAAAAGAACCACCGTTGAGAGGAAATTTTGTGCACAAATCGTCCTATTTATTGAAGTTCTTATTAAAAGCTGCCATTAACATTGAAAAATGTAAAAACATAATGACTTTTTTCAAGATTGTGAGAATTTTTCAAATGAAAATTGATTTTCTTACTTTTGTTCATACACAAAGCCACGGAATACAAGTATAAAAAATAATATTGATTGTTTGTGAAGTAAATTTGTTATTATTATATTTATCACATTTTCTCTTGATTGATCTAGAGTTTTTATTTAAACAATCTAACCTTAAATCTTTCGACCACAAAAACTGAACTTCACTCAAAAAAATCTTGATAAGCAAAAGTTTACGGCTAGAATTCTAGCCACCACGTTCCTAATCTCCTCCAACAAGAAAATCCGTCCCCAAAGCCATGTCCTTCGGGGCAGCCCCCGCAACGCATCAACTTCTTATCGGCCATCTCCCCCCCGTAAAATGTGGACCATTTCTTGAACAAGAAACAGGGGCGGAGACGAAGATGGAAGCCGGAACCGGAAAATTAGTTTTTCCTACCAATGTGACCACATGTGTGTGCGTGTGTGTGGGACAACATTTTTGTGGACTATTTTTGTTTTCTTGCCGTTTTTTGGGCAAGGCCAAAGACAAAAGTTACCGTATCGGAACCTGGGTGTGGGTAAAAATGTTGCGAAATTAGATTAGATCTTTATGGAAGCGTTCTGCTACAGTTAGGGGAAAAGGGGGAAACTTTCGATGACAACTTTTGGGTGAGCTTGCGAAGGCATTTAATTTGATAGTTTTTTTCTCTCTTCTTTTACTTTCAGGTAAGCCACAAATGAACTTTTTTACTGGTTTCGATAAAGGTTTCGGTAAGGATTGAAGTTTGAGTAAGTTTCCCGCAAAAATGACCCAAAATTAATTTGTAACAATTAGATACTGTCTAGTTTATCTTGGTCTTCAAAACCTGTGAAATATTTTTGTTTGCACTATTCAAGAAGGCCATCTGCCAACTAAAACAAGTCCCTCAAACACCCTTTACTCAAATTAGCGCTCTAGTGGCAATCATTAATCTTTCACACCCCCTTTTTGCAACATTGTAGCACACTATCTTCAAGTTAATCTCACAACCGAAACTGGCAAGGCCTGACGACGAGTAATTTAATAATCACTCCTACTGGCAGAAAACTGAGCCCTCAGTATGTGGCAGAATTTCGCTTTTGGCACACAATTTGAGAGGGTGAAATGCTAGAGTCTAGTCGAGTCGAGTTGGTTTGTTGTAACAGCTGCAAACCATCAACTAGGTGAATTAGACTTAGTCGAGGCAGCTGCTGCTACTCGGGCAAAGAAACGGAGGTTCATCAACCATTCATTAGCGGAAGTATGCTTTCGCGAGGAGGAGGAAAGGAATTTCCACTGTACCTGAAATATTTGTGCAATTTTAAGTTTTGCAAAAGGCGAAATTAGTGTAATTTACTTGGCGCACGCTTGGCGGCACTTCTTTCGTTCTGGGTAAACTTTACTCAACTACCAACCACCCTCACAGCCCAACAACGTTAGTGAAAAATGGGGACATTTTCGCGGATGCTTTTACCGGGGAGATGGAAAGCATGTCGCACCATTACTAGGTGGAAATCTTGGGTAACTAAAAAGTGGAGGAACGTAAAGTGCTGGAGATGGGGCACAGTGGGTGAAATTGATAAATAATTTGGTAAAATTGAGGGACATTTAAGAAACCTAATCCTTTTTATCACTTCGGTGCTGTCATGCTTAATCGCACGTCGCTTTTTGACATTCCGAGAATTTGGTTGCCGGAGTCGCGAGTTATAATTACAAATGTTTACGGTAGTCGAGCTCGTACGTGTGTCAAACGCGTTCTGACCTGAAATTTTTTTTGGCCAGTTGTCACACTTGCATCAATTTTCAGGGTGTGTCAAGATAGCACGACAAGATTGAAACTTCTCTCATACGAAAAGTGACAAAAATCCACGGAGTTTTGTTTCGGTTTTTATTGAATATCTTAGGATTGAAATCAAATTTTGGGAATCTGTGAAGATCGAAAGGTGAGGTATTGTGAGCAGCTAAAATGACTTTCTTAACTCAATTTGGCCCAAATTGCACGTGCGATAAGCACAACAGCGAAGACTTGTGCAATTTTTTCAACAATAAATCAATCAATCGAAAAAAGATCATAATTTGGTTCAATGTCAATTGATGCCATATTGATTATACATTTTGGAAGAGATACATCTTTATTTCAGAAAAAAAAACCATACCATTATTTTGGTTTTATACCACTTTTCAGGCTAAATTGAAGTCAAATTACATCAAAGAAGAGGTAATATTCAACCTTCCAATTCTTCTCATTTTTACTGTGCATTTCAGGGGTGACCAAAGTATGGCCCGCGGGCCAAACGTGGCCCGCGAGTTGATTTTTTGTGGCCCACGGACCCATTTTGAATAATCTTGTAAAATGGCCCGTTGACCACTTGTCATGTTATTTTATTATTTTTAAAATTAAGGTTTTTAGCTTTTTCAAAGGTTATTTTTGTATTTTTTTCCTTCTCTGTTCAATTCGTTCTTCTTTAGTACCAGTAAACTCTCTCCCCATTTATAACAAATCAGCTGTTGAAAGGAAGTCCATATCTCAGCTCAGGACAACAACTACACCAATGTAATTGATAAAGCAACCTTATAAAATGAAATGAAATGAAATTAAAATTAAGGCTTATTTCAAACTTAAGCTAATTTTTTTCAGTTTTTTTTAAATAAATTAATGATTTAGTAATTTTTTGATCCCCATTTTAGGAAATAATTTTTTTGTTTAAAAATCTTAATAACGTTTCTATGTGAGTGGAACTAGTGACAAAGGTCAAAACTTTCATCAAACATTTTTGTTAATATTTATAAAACTTTAAATTTAAAATTTCTAATAATTGCAAAAATATAAGTATTCAATAATAATTTGAAAGTCATAATGACCCAATTGTGAATTGACCCTCAAACTTACTTTGCTCTTAGGAACCTACCCTCGGGATTCGAACTCATGACAGTTGGATAACGAATCTGATTCGACAGATTTTTAATTATTGGCTCAAAAACCAGGGGTAAAGATATTCATTCATATCAATGGAAATAAAAAAAGTGCAATCAGCTAAAATAGATTTAAAATGCATTCCACTGCGATTAGAATCGTTTTGGCATGTTCGGGTTTATTAAACAATAATTGGAATTTCAGTGATTTTTTTTTTCGCATAAATTTACATACATTTTTTGCATACATTTTTTTGTCGAATCTTTTTTTTAACAATGGTTGCAATTCAACTTAACATGTGCTCAAAACTTTTTTAATATTTTTGCCTTTCTTACTAAAGAAAGGTATAGGTTTTACTTTAAGCCAGGACGTCATTTCCATCTTCGTAAATATGTCGATTCAGCATGAATTTTAAGCGGAAAAATCGTCAAAAAATCACACTGCATCGATTTTCGACGCTCTATCGATTCACCTTGACAGAACTCGTCTATCTCGAATCCTCGAATTTTAAGAAAATAAATTCCGAGGAGGTCGAGTGATGTTCGTATGTGGTAAAATTTTGCAAAATTTTGTGTCGCGCCGTTCTCAGCTCCCATAAATCCGATTTCGATTCTTCTGAATGCAGATGAAAGCTAGTGTGCTGAACCTGGGCGAGTTGCCGCGCAAATTTCGAAATATCCATCTGTTTTCGGATGCGGCCAGACTTTTCAACAAAATACACAGTTTTCAAATGAAAATATGGTCAAGTTTTTTCATTTTCATATCTTTTATTTATCTCAAAAATTGCATTTTTCGAGCCCTACAACCTCCCAAATTTTCATCCAGATTCATAATATGGTTCTGGAGTTAGAGCCGTTTGATTGAACTACCATAAGAAAAAAAATCCCTAAAAAAAGGTAAGAGCCCACCTGGTGACCTTCGCCGACATTTTTCATTTCTGATTTTATTCAAAATTTCTTGCTACATTCATAGTACAGACCATGAGTGAGCATCTGAAACAAATTCGACATCGATCGGCAATCCCGATCAATTTTAAGAACGATTTACTTTTTGCCTTTCTTACTAAAGAAAGGTATAGGTTTTACTTTAAGCCAGGACGTCATTTCCATCTTCGTAAATATGTCGATTCAGCATGAATTTTAAGCGGAAATATCGTCAAAAAATCACACTGCATCGATTTTTGACGCTTCGTCGCCAAGTCGACAAGTTGTCAAGTTGAGCTTCGAATACTGGCTCGAGAATGCTGGCGCATATATTTGCTGGCTCGACTTATACTCGTTTGTAGTAGCTTGTCTACCGATGTTTTCTACAACATGTAAGATATCGTAGCTTTTCGGTTTCTTTTGCCCTGTCTGTCTTTACATATCTGTCCAATGTTTATTTAAAAACTTTTGTGACATAGGACATTCATCCGGCTACAATCAATTTGTTTCCCGTGCGCTCCTAAAAACGCCTAAATGTAGACTTCATTTGTCGTAAGTTTATCTAACAGGGTTCATTGGATTCCAATAGGAGCTTTCCAAGCTTTCATCGTTTATATCGTTTTCAATGTTTTCAATGCTGGCGACGCCAATGGCTTTCTACCTAAGGTTCTCGCGATTGAGTGTGTAGTGGTGCGGTTGTTGAAAATAGCTATCTCTGACTCTGTCACTTTCTTAGAAGCTTCTTAGGCTAGCTTCCCTGCACCGTGCGGCACACGCGGTTCACCGAAGCTAAATAACCAAAACCGCGGTGTGCATTGTCACTGGCGCATGGGAAGCTTGCTATGATCGCGTTTGTCATAAACGCTTGTTTGATTACAAACGTTCAAGCATATTGTACGATTGAATTAATTCTTTTGGTGAAAATTGCGTTTTTTATTTCTTTTGGAAATCATATCATTTATAATACTTTGCTTTCATCATAAGACTTTCTTTTGTGCTGACGTTATAAATAAACAAAGTCGATGTTATGAATTGAAAAAAGTTCTACCATTGTTATATTCTTTAGTAAGAAAGGCTCTATCTCACCCCAGGTGGGATTAAATCGGGTTTTTCATTGAAATGTTAAAATTATGGATCTCAGCGATTTTTCATTAGTTTAAAGATAAAACTACGCCATTAAGAAAACAAAAATTTATGAAAACACAAGTACATTCAGCTAAAAGCTTTTTTTTGTTAATACCTACCTTAAACAATAAAATCAAAATACCGATAAAAATTACCATTTTGTGTTTTCTATCATTTTAAATAAACGATAATGTTTAAAAAATAAAAGTAATTAAAAAGAGCAAATGATAGATGGATTTTCTAGTCTATAAATAAAAATAATGTAATTATTTTTTTAAATAACCTATTTTGTAAATTTGGCCCGCAAGTTCATTTTAGCTTAAAATTTGGCACGGCCTCCAAAAACTTTGAGCACCCCTGGTGTATTTGAAATGTTTATAAGGGCCATAACAGTTTGAAACAGTGAATAAAAAATAAAAATGTTGAAGAGGAATAGACAAAAACTATGAATAATTTTTATTATTTTTTTAGTTTAGTCTATTTTTTCAATTTAAGTTACCAACCATAAGTTCTTTAAAATTCCAACACGCTTCAACACTTTTGGACACTTAAAACTATACCAAATTGTGCTCAAAATGGTCTTCAAACATCATACACAGTAAAAAAAATATTTTTTTTGAAGGTGTTATTTTGGAAGGTTGAATATAACCACTTTTATGATGTAATTTTACATAAATTTAGACTGCAAAAGTGGCATTACACCAGAATAGTGGTAAAATTACACATTTTCAGAGGTAAAATTACACATTTTTTCTGACATAAAAAATCTACGGTCCCTTCAATATCGACAACGAGAGAGTCAACTAAAAAAATATTTGAAATCTTGTAATTTGGTTGAGTTCTCTGAAGAAATCATCAGAACTCAAAACACATGATAATAAACTTTTAATTCTAAATAAAGTCCAATCAAATTATCAACAAGCAAAAAAAGACTCCGAAAACTTCAATATGTTGATGAAAATAAACTTGCAATATACTTCAAACAATTTAAAATAGTTTGGCCTGTATTGATATTCACTTCTTCTATGATTAAACAAGTTCACAAATATTTTGGATTGTTGTAATATTTTGACTATCGCATGAAGTTTTTCTTCGTTTTTGTCCTTATTTTAAATCCAATGAATTTTAAGCAATTTTGCTAGTGTGTAATGTTTTCAATTTAAACGCGAAAAAAATTTAAAAAAAAAATCATTTAATTTTCCTATTGAACATTAAACCATTCAATTCTCTTAAGTTAAAAAATTAATAATTAAGTGATAACTGAAAATCATTAATTTCTCCCAATTTTTTACCTTTAAGAGTCTATATTTCAGCAATCAGCCTGAACTTGAAAACGATGTACTATGTCAACACAAATTGCACATTTCATGTTGCATTTAAAAATGTTCTATTTAATTTTTTTTCATCATATTTTAAATATTTTTCAAAAAATCTTCATTTTTAAAATCTTTATTTAGTACAAAATTATGCACCGTCCTGAACAAAAGCGCAATTAAAACCTTGTTTGGTTCCTATGAACAAATAAAAAACAAAGTTAAAATTAAAGAAAAAATGAAATTCAACAGTTGAACTTCAACTTTCAAAATTTCCCCTCGAGATCAAGGGTAAAAAAATGATTTCTAAAAATTTAAATTTTCATAAAATAAATGATTTTTTTTAAATTTCAATCGAAGAAATCAGATCAGATAAAATTTTCGGAAAACTCATCAAAAATAGACAAAAAAAATCCCAAAAAATTTCTCAAATATTTAGATTTTTAAAATCACCCTAATCCTGAACCACCCTAATTTTCAACTTAACCAATATGCAATGTTTTAAGCATTATGACACTTTTTGTTTCAAAAACTTTAAAGTCGTGTTTAAAATTTTCCATTCATAATTTTTTTACAATATTTCGCGAATAGTAATCAATTGAAGGGGATACACAAAAAAAATAAAATATAATTGTAATTTTTTTGAATTGTTGAATCGTTGATTTGTTATAAATACTACAGTTAAAAAAATCTGCAAAAATCTTTTAAAGCCTTTTTTACTCATCATCGAAACATAGTTTGACATTCTTAAGCAAATAAAAAACAAACAACATATTTTCTCACTGTCACAAGAAATCCTCCCAGTGAAACCACTTTGCCTGTCACTGGTAAACTTAAGCAAGCGTGCAAGAAGTGGACGGAAATGGAGAGAGTCAACAAAATTTCACCACCATCCCTTTTTTGCAAAAGTTGCCCCAGAATAAGAAGGGTTCCTCACTTCTCTATGCTGCCAGCATTTGCGCTAATGAAACTCATTTCAGCCCAAAATTGGTTGACAAATGGAAAATAAGAGGAAGAAGTTTGTTTTTGCTGATGATTTAAATGTAAATTGGTAAAAACCACACGCAAATTTTTGTTCGCTTTAGTCATTTGTTGAGGTTGAAAAGCCTTCCATCAAACGTCACATCTCAAATTTCAGAGCGCACTTCTTTTTTTATGATTTGCAATTCCGCGTTATGATGATGATGATAACGATCCCGTTTTCTCTTGGGAAAACGAAAAAAAAAACCTCTAAAATTTCATCGTTTTATGTTTCAACCGCTGTGTCCACGTGGCATAAACTCTGTTGATGGAATTTGTTTTTGTTTCAGACCAAATTTTCATCCTCCCACGCACGCACATTTGCATCCCGCGCGATGAATATGAAACTGTTCATTTGCGAGATTGATCGCTCCTCCCCAGAGGGGATTTTATTTATTAGTTGATTGCTGATGAGAGTGGAACGAGATTGAGTGTTGATTGAAAGCATCAAATTTTGGGTGGATTTTACGCGAGTTTGATTTGAATTAGCATAAAGTGAAGTGGAAGCCAAATTTGCTGGAACAATTTACGATTACGATCGATTTCAGCAGGGATTCATCAAGCAGCGAGAAATAGAGAGGGCAAAGTTTTCCAAGAACAACCCCTTAAACAAGCTCCTTTCACCTCGATGCTCTCTGATTTCATGTTACAACGCACTTAATCCTCCCATTTCCTGTTTCTGGCAGAACATTGTCGACGCAACAACCGGCACCGGTTGGAGCTCACATAATTAATTAGTCGCATAATCAAATGAGGGCCAACCTCAGGCCTAGGACTTGTGATGCCGGAACTGGCAGTAGTTCACCATATACCAGTTCGTTGGGCACCGTAGGAAATGTACAACTAGTCTTGTTTTGAAAAGAAGAAACAAATTTTGAAACTTCTACAAAATTGAAGAACTGTCAAATTTTTGAACCGTTAAGTGTCATTTCTACAATCTATGATAATATTAATTTTGTCGATGAAAAGACAATTACAAAAACCAGTCTCAAAATTCCACAACAAGGAGTTATTACAATTACTTTCCTCCGTGCACTACTCTACACAAAACCTCTAATTGCTCCAGCGGTATTGAGGTATCGGTCCATCACAATCCGTACGCAAATGTGTCCACCACCACACAGTCAACCCCCTTCCATCCCAATATTAAACGACCAAAGTATGGGAGGACTCTAAATCAGACGCAATCGGAATCTGAATCTCACACACATGCAAAACCGAGCACACACATACTGGTTGAATATTAAACCAGAAAAGGAAGGGGGGCAAACTTTTGCCTCACTTTGATCTATTGCAGTTACACAGTTGGCAATGTTTCCCCCGTCAACCTCCTCTCCTCAGTAAGCAAATATCGGTTTGGGGAAGCAGCTGTTTTGGGTTTTGTACTGTTCCCACAAGCTCCCTGCTCACTCCTCGGGGTACAGGAACGATTCTGAATGTCACATAAGTTTCAATTTGGTTGCAACACTTTGCATACAATAGTGGAGAGGGGGAAGGACCGTTGTCCGCAGTAAAGTGACCTAGTTTACGAGTGGAGAAGAGGACAGTGGCGTGCTTGGAAATTAAACGGAATAAAATTAACATTTATCTAAAGGAAATACAACATAAAATAATAAAAAAATAAAAAAAAAAAGATTTAAAAAACATCAAAAAAATTGACAAAGAATACAAATAAGGAAAAAGTATGATAGAAAATATGATAAAAAAGATTCAAATTGAATACAAGAACACAACAAACATAAAACCAAAAGTAAGAACAAGTATGCAACACAGGGCAAAAAGAATCAAGAAACAAGAAATACTTAGCACTAAATAAAGACATGAATCAATCAGAACAAGAGAAACCCAAGCATCAAAAGAAAGTCAAATACCACAATTAACAAATAACATCAAAAAGAATAAACAAAAATATAAAAAAAAAACATAGTCCGGCAACAAAATAAAACCAAAGAACTCATGTTGAAAACACATTACACGCATTGCAAGAGAATACACTAACAATGCACTAGGTAAAACACAAGGAACAATACACAATGAATATAAAACAAGGAGCAAAACAAAATTAGCAAAGAACACGAAGACAAAAACAACGTGCAAAGATCAAGAAACAAATAACAGGGAACAAGCTGCAATGAACCAAGAATAAGAAACAAGGTCCAAAGAACAAGGAGCAAAAAAAACAATAAGCAAAGAACAAGAAATAAGGAGCAAAATACCTGGAGCATAAAAAAAAAGAAACGAAGAACAAGGAACAAAGAACAAGGATCAAAGAAATAAAGCGAAGCAAAACACAAAGAGCTAAGAACAAGAAGCATTGAATAAAGATCAAGGAACAAGGAGCAAAGAACAAAGTGCAAAACAAGCGAAGCAAAATATGTAAAACGCAAGGAGCAAAATAAAGCAGAAAAGAACAAGCAAGAGGCAAAACACAAAAAAGCAAAAAACAAGGAACAGAAGAACAAGGATCGAAGAAATGAAACACAAAGAGCTATGAACAAGAAGCAAAGAATAAAGAACAAGGAACAAGGAGCAAAGGAAAAGGAACAAACAGCAAGGTGCAAAGAACAAGAAGGAAAAAGCAAGGAGCAAAGCAGAAGAAATAAGGAACAAAGCACATGGAGCAAAGAACGAGAAGCAAAACACAAAGAGCAAAGCACAAGAAGCAAAGAACAAGAAGCAAATAACAAGGAGCAAAACACAAGGAGCACAAACACATGGAGCAACGAACAAAGAACAAGGAACAAAGAACAAGGAGCATAAAAAGAAGAAGCAAAGAACAAGGAACAAACAAAACACATGGAGCTAAGAACAAGACACAATCTACAAAAAGCAATGAGTATGTAAGTAATGTACATGAAGCACTGTACAAGAAGCAAAGACGAAGGAGCTAATAACAAGGAGCAAAGCGTAAGAATCAAATAGCAAAGAGCAAATAACAAGGAGAACATGGAGAACAACGAACATGGAAAAAAGCAAAATGAACAAAATACAAGAAGCAAACAACAACGAGCGCAGAACAAGGAATAAAGAAATATGACCAGAAAAACAAGGGTTAGAGAGCAAGGAGCAAAAAAACAAAGAAAGCAAATAAAAAAGAGAAGATCAAACATCAACAACCAAGAAGCATAAAATAAGATGCAAAGAACAAGGAGCAAAAACAACACGGAAAAAGGAGTAAATAAGGATTAAAAATCTATGAGCAATGAACGTGAAACAATGAAAAGAACAGAGAACACTTATCAAAAAATGAGCAAAGCTAGGAGCAAAATTAAAGTTAAAAAAATAATAAGGAATAAGGAAAAAGGAATAAAGAGTAAAGAGTACAGAGTAAAGAGTAAAGAGTAAAGAGTAAAGAGTAAAGAGTAAAGAGCAAAGAGTAAAAACTTTAATGTAAAACTGAACACAAATAAATCAAATCAGTTACGCCCATGCGTCCAAACCACTCTGACCAAAGTTTACTCTTCCCAATTTAATCCCTTTTCCATTCCGAGAGCGATTCCGCCAAAAAGCGGGTTGTTTATTGATTGCACAATCCGTTAATCCTTGTCAGGCCCTCGTGCTGTTGATCCATTTACTCAACGATCTCTCGCGACTCCCACACGATTACCGCGTGCACAATTATCCAGTGGCACTGAAATTGATATCCTGCCACGGTGTCACGTGTCCATCGATTAAACCTCAACTCCTGCTTCACCTCTTGGGGCACGCCCCCTCGATTCCCTGGTGGGTCAGGTTTGTGGTGATAATAAATGTCACTCGAGGGATGAAAAATAAAACAATGAAAAATTAATTAATATTTTGTCCCACAGCCATGATTCTTGTTGTTGATTTATTCGTGTGTGAGTGGGTTTTTTTATTATACTTTTATCAAACATTAAAATTGTACGAGGGTGATTGTGCATTTTTAACGTCCTTGCTGAAAGCAGTGAAGAAAAAATTCGAATAAAATAACTGTGTTAGAAATTTAAAATAAAAATAAGAAGCGAAGTGTAGAATCAAAGATTCAAAATGTAATTTTATAAATGAAGATTTGGTAGTATACAGTTAAGTGTAGAATTTTGTAGAGCTGTGTAGAGTTTAACTTTTTAACGTGTTTTTCACATCACTTCGTCCAATAAAAAAAAGTTCATTTAAAAATGGTGACCTCTCATTTGTTGTGCACCATAAAAGATATAAAAAAGGACAACAGCGCCCTCTGTTGTTTTCCTGCATTTTATGTTTAATTGCTGCAAAGAAGAGGTGCAGAAACTGGTGCATGACTTTGCCGGGGTGCTAATTTGCATAATTTCAACAACTCTCTGTCTGGTTATTTTCCCTAACATTTTCCTAAAGCTCGTTAGAGCTAAGGCACAATACACGAAGTCCCCATTCAAAAAAAAAAATGGCGTCCAATTTGTGCACCTCCGTCCAAAAACAAATCCTCTCTGGATCCCACCGGTCACCATTTACGTGTTAGGGAAGTGCATTTAATGGCCTGCCGGTGTCATTAAATATTCATAAATTTTAAACAACACATTCACCCTTCCATTTTTGGAGTGCCCCGCGACAGGGTCCTTTTGGACGGTGCGAAATAAAAGGAACATTATTGGATGAAATTTGCGATTGTTTTTCGTCATTTGATCGCGGTCCATGCTTACGGAAGCGAACGGAAAATGGGCTTTAATTACTTGATGAAATTATGTGTCATTTGTGCGGTGGTGAAAGCAATTTTGTGTTGACGTTGTGGTTTGTGTTTTATTGTGAAAAGTGATTATATTAATGCGGTCATTGAACTCATAAATTAAATTACATCACTGATGAGCTTTTTGAATTTTTGCGAAACCATCAAACTAACAACTCACAATACACTATTTCATATAATAAAATCAATGATAATTTTCCACTAATTACAAATTGTTATTTACTACTCATTTCCCCTAGACTATACTGAATTTCTCATTATTCACTACTCACTACTCACTTCTCACTAATCACTTCTCACTTCTCACTAATCACTTCTCACTTCTCACTACCCAATTTTCACAATTCACTTCTCACTCCTTACTGCCGCACACACCAAACAACCTAATGTGCACACAATTCCCGACCAATGACGTGTCCAACTGACGATCTCATTCCATTTTGCCTGGAAGCGATGTAATTTCCGCTCGACAGTTCCCATCCTCCTTTCCTCTCACGCATCTAGTCCCAGCCTTTACAGTTCAATTTCGAGGGACGCAATTTCGCTCACTTTTCAATTTTCACGGTGAAAATTACATTCACGCACTTTTCCGGTCCGAGCCGTTTTCATTTCGTGGGCCGTTTTTGTACTTCCACCCTCCCTAAGGGGGCGGGGAAAAGTAGTCTATTCTATTATCCGCAGTTTTCCAGCCGGATCGTCCCGTTCCGTTCTTTGATGGAGTTTTCACCGCGCCGTACGTTGCTCAATGATAGTCACGTGAAAAGTGATGGGAAAGGGATACGATTGTGGGAAGTGAAGGTGCACGCGGAAAAAGTTTTTTTTTCTCGAATATTACCGCGAAAATCTCCTTGAAAACCGTCAAGGAATTTTTGGAATTGAATTTTCAACTTCCGGAGAATCATTTTTTTACCTCGAGGCATTTTTTTCTCGATTAGACCACCCGGTGAGAGAAAGAAAAAAGCGCGTTTAGTGAAGTGAATGGGAGCGGAAATCAATTTCCAGACTTTAAAAAATTGAATCAACGATGGACCGATGAAACGGAAATCAATTAATAACAGCGGCATCACTTTGCACCAGCCCGAAGCTCTTTCATCTTATGGCTCTGTTTACGTGGGTAATTTTTTTTTGTTTGATTTTACTTTAAAATATTGAATCGATTACTACTTGAAGATCTGGCAACCCTATCTCAAGACGTGTGCACTTAACTAATATTTTAATTCGCCTTATTTTGTGGTTCTCTTGAATATTGAATAATTGATGTTTGAATAAATAATTTAACTAATGATTTAAAAAAATCCAAAAACTCTTTGAAAAAATTGGCAAAAGACAAAACCACATGAATATTTTTTATCAACCTTCTGAAAGTCAAATTACTTAAATTATGTTTGAGGTGAAAAGTAATCGATTGTGATTGGACACTCAATAATATTTTAACTGAATGAATGTACATGGATGAGAAAATCTGAATAAATATAAATAAAAAAAAACATAAATTATGTTTAAATTTCTGTAAGTGAAATAAAAAGTTCTGATGTTTTTTTAAAAATCGTCAAACCCGATTAGAAGAAATTGCACCTTATCAAAAAATAAAAAAAATAAAATCTCAATTTAAAGTTTCAATACTAGAATAAAAAACTATTTTAAAATGGATTATATACCAGTCCAGTTGTTAAGCAATCATAATTTTAAAAAATATGTAAAAAATCAACAGTTTCTTTTTGCGAGAAAAAAACAGTTTCAAAATCTTCAAATATTTTGTATCTTTTATTTTACATTCAAGCAATCACGAATTAGACTTGCTTTTGTCTTTTCAATTATTTCTAAGGAAAAAGTAAAGTTAAAAAAATATTCAATCATCAATCGTGTTAAAAGTTTCATGCGTTAAAAAAAATGTTTGAATGAAATTTAAAATAGGAAAATAATGAAAATGTTCCTTAATTGTTTTTTTCAATAGATTTTGCTTATTGATAATCTTTTCTTTTAAAAATAGAATTATGAAAGTTTTAACTTCTGAAGTACTTGTACAAATTGTTAGGTTTATATTTTTACCAAAGTAGCGGTTATCAAATGTTTTCAGAATATAAAAATATTCTAAATATTTAAGAATAAAATTTTGAAATTCAACCTACTTTCATGACATTGATTGCCGGGGTGGAACCTTACTGAGCACGTTAGAGAAGAGTTGAAAAATCCTCAAGAACTTGCTTACGAAAATTTTAACAAGTTAACTTAAGGGGTTACATACATGTAAAAAATCACCAAATTTCATACAGAAAATTTATAAAATCCTGTAAAAAGATGATCACCCTTTAAAGTTTCATGAAGATATTAAACTGAGATGGCGATTTGAAGATCATCATTTTGCCGTGCGCAAAGTGGACTGTCAAACTTTTTGAGCGTTTTCCTCTGAACACCGAGTTGATTTACGGGTGCCACGATATCTCGATATGGGATGGACCAAAATGGCTGAAATTCGGGGTGAAGACTCTCAAGACATACAGTATGTAAAAAAAGTATTTACACCCCTTGGGCACTATGCACATATTGTGATGAAACATCTAAACAATTTAATGTTGACAGAAACCTAGTACTACGTTTTGTTCAGAAACTCATGCCAGACATTTTGCTACAAAAAGCTCATGAAAAAATGATTTCTATAAAAAGTTATATAACAAATACTATTACGAAAATAAAAAAGGTGCAAAAAAAGTTTGTACACCTTTCGAAAAATTAACATAAATAATGTTATTTGTTGACAAATCACCATAAATCCAGTCTCCCAACTTCAAATAGGCATCCTTGACTGATTTATAAAATAATTTGGATTGAATATAAAGTTTACTAACAACTTAGTATAAAAGTTTATATAACTCTGGAAATTCTATATAAAACTTATCTAAACTTAATTTTGCAAACTTTTAATTCAACTAAATGTCAATATATTACCATATAATTGCTAAATAAACATTTTGGAGTGGGTATAACACCGTTTTGGGGGTATTTGTATCGATAGAATAGATTTTTCGTTGGAATTTCGTACCAACCCGGAATTACGTCGTCGGAAAATCCGCCGGCATCCGAACCGGTCCACAATTCTTAAGTCAACCTATGTGGCATCGGAAAGGGCATAAAATTTCCGATCTTTTGATACCCATACATCTAGGTTTTCTATAAAACCCACGATTTTAAATACCTAGGTAAAAACGTTGTTATGGTTTTGTTTGAGCAATCTGCCAAAAATGTATGGAATTTCGTAATTTTTGTTCTCGTGGATCAAACTTACTTTTTGCCCAGGTATTTAAAAACGTGGGTTTTATAGAAAACCTAGTATGGGTATCAAAAGATCGGAAATTTTATGCCCTTTTCGATGCCACATAGGTTGACTTAAGAATTATGGACCGGTTCGAATGCCGGCGGATTTTCCGACGACGTAATTCCGGGTTGGTACGAAATTCCAACGAAAAATCTATTCTATCGATACAAATACCCCCAAAACGGTGTTATACCCACTCCAAAATGTTTATTTAGCAATTCTATGGTAATATATTGACATTTAGTTGAATTAAAAGTTTGCAAAATTAAGTTTAGATAAGTTTTATATAGAATTTCCAGAGTTATATAAACTTTTATACTAAGTAGTTAGTAAACTTTATATTCAATCCAAATCATTTTTTTAATCAGTCAAGGATGCCTATTTGGAGTTGGGAGACTGGATTTATGGTGATTTGTCAACAAATAACATTATTTATGTTAATTTTTCGAAAGGTGTACAAACTTTTTTTGCACCTTTTTTATTTTCGTAATAGTATTTGTTATATAACTTTTTATAGAAATCATCTTTTCATGAGCTGTTTGTAGCAAAATGTTTGGCATGAGTTTCTGAACAAAACGTAGTACTAGGTTCCTGTCAAACTTTAAATTCTTTACATGTTTCATCACAAAATGTGCATAGTGCTCAAGGGGTGTAAATACTTTTTTTACATACTGTATCCCAAGTGCATGATAAAGCCCGATTTTGAAATTTTGCTTTTTAAAAAAATATAAAAATAAAAAACTGACGATTTTTTTCTATGAAAAACACCAAAATATTTTCAACTTTTTTTAAATAAGTTTTTTGAAAATTGGCCTTCGTCATGCACACAGGACCGGTTTAGCGAGTCTTCACCAACATTTTGAGCAGATTTGGTCAAGGCAGTGTTGAGATATCGTGGCACCCGTTTTTTGAAACTGCTAACTTCAAATAGCTATATCTTGGCAATGATACAACCAAATGCCTTCAAATTTGTTTTGATAATAGATGAAAATGGTTGTTTTAATGTCCAGAAAAAAGATTTTAAATAAAATTAAGTGTGTGCTCACACCAACCTCTGACTTTTTTGTCGATTTACATGTATGTAACCCCTTAAATTATGATAGCAATAATAAATAGACATTTTTCAAGACTGCCAAATCGTCACTTTTTTTTTTCAATGGAATTTAAACAATTTTCTGAATAAAATTTTTAAGTTTTATTGAACCAGAAATTATACATATTTCCAGAGATTGGACATTAATGAGTACGTAAAAACAAGTTTCTCACTTACATTGGCATTTAATCAAAAATGCACAAAAAATAGCGTCAGCAAAAATATTAATGTTGTTCAAACTATTGGTCAAATTGACAAATTTAATTCAATTTGCCTACTTTAATTAGTAAGAAACAAAATTTACCATCATAGTCACCCCTTTTAATATATTTTTTCGATAAATGTTCATGAAACTTATTTAAAAAAAAATTCTACCAATGGTATATTATCAAATAGCTTTTGTTAAAGATCTGTGAAAATTGTCAGATGTTCTTTAAAATTGTTCGCCTTATTTAATTTTTTTTAAATGCTCTTCCCGTAGAACAAGGCAATTTTTTTTTCTGTTCATAACTATTTTTAATAATCTATTTATTGGGCCACATTTTTCATAGTTTTTGTTTAATTGCTCTGAACTTTATGTTACAAAAAAAGGGTAAATGAAATACTAAAAAGACAATCACTCCTTCTTTGAAGGCTACGGAACAAAGGAGGATTTACTTTTTAAAGATAGATAAACATTGAAAACACCAGAGGAGCGGCCGTGGCTGACTGGTCACGGTGTTCGCTTTGTAAGCGAATAATCCTGGGTTCGATTCCCATCTGCTCCCAACGAGAAGGTATAGGAAATATAAATCTTGAAACTCTGAACATGAACGAAAAATCAAAGTCGCTCGAGTCGGGGTTCGATCCCTCGTCCTTTGGATTGGTAAGCAAAAATGCTAACCACTAAGCCTTCGCGACTTGGTGAGCTATGACTGGAATTAGGAATACTGTTACTATCAACTATATACGCGCTGGGTCCTTGTCCATTTGACAAGGGTTCGGAAGTTCTAAACAACGTTTGAATCCTATTGGTCCAAACGTTCTTCAGGGCGGGGCTTGTCGATAAAGCTGAAGTACCTCGCGCTCGGCTAGCCAGCGTAGAAATGGGTCACCGAAGCTCGGCAGAGCTAACACCTTCCAAATGCCTATGCGAGTTATTTGCATGAATAGAATGTAGATCTAAAAATACATGGAAACAACTCAATTTGTAAGAAGCGACCGCGTGGTCTCGTTTGGTTGGTTGCACACACACACACACACATAGATAAACATTGAAAACACCAAAAATTATAAGATTACATTTTATAAGTTGTGTTCAAAGTTGTGATTTCCTCAAATAATTGAAAAAAAAACTTCTTTAAAATTTTCGTTCAGTAACAAAGCAATGCTTTATAGGTATTGAGGTCTCCTTTTCATTTTCAATAAACATATCGTAATTTAACTTGACAAAGTGTCCAATTTACGTCAACAAAAGCAAGTATCATCCACTAATTACTACCATTTATCGATGACTGGTTTCAATGACCTGTTGAAATAAAACCAATACGATGACCTCATTTCCCATTCATGATATCCTCACACTCACCAGCAAGCTACAATCACCACAAAAGCGAGGCCAAGTACCAGCAATTCACGACCCAATAAAAGTTCAACATTTCACCTTTTGATGAAATCCGAATTTCATTCAGCCGTTGCTTTTTTCGAGTTTCCCAATCAAATTTCAGCGAGCACACTTCAAACCGAAAGCACACAAACTAATTAACGAAAAGCCTCGAAATCAATGCCGGAAGCGGTGAAAATTGTTTCCGCCCTCACTCTCCAAAAATCCTCCAAAAATCAAACGATGAAATCCTTTTTTTTTGTGTTCATCAATCTTCCCCCCGGTGGGATTCTCCGCGCTAGCCGATTTGGCGAAAAAGTTTCGCGCTGAAAATGCAAAACAATTTTCTGTTCCCCCTCGAACACAGTTCGAGCAGTTTTTCCGCTCGAATGGTCACTTCTGCATGGAGCACATAAATTGTGCCGGTTTTTATTTCTGCAACGATACGAATCGGGACGGGGTTTTAGTGCACCCTTGGTGATTTAAGTGGTGTTGGGGTTCGATTTGGTTTAAAATCTGAAATTTTTATGTAACTGTCCCTTTTTGTTTCTTTTACCGCAGAAGAAAATATTAATTTTCACAGATTTATGGAGTCACATAATTCCTTAAGCTATATCAATTCACCTTAAGTTCCACTTGAAACTTCAAGTACCATTACATCCAAATGTTTCCCTAATCGCCAAAAAGCCAACTCCGCAGGAGTCCAGAACCGCAAAGTTTCAGTTTATTCCATGCTGTTCTTGTTCAAAAATTCATCGCCCCAGCTCGTATCACATTTCAAACCGCCAGATCTGTTCGGACACGATATCACGTCGAATAAAAAGAATAAAAAGAATATATTTCGCTCCATTATACAAAATGCAAGCTCGAAAACACAATGGAAGCAATAATTCATTGAGCGCTGTGCTTGGTTTCTTTTTTTTTCTCCCTGATGTTGCATTCTCTTTGTGAAAACGCTGCCCCACCACTCCCTGCGGGAAGATCGGAGGACTTCCTGTCTTCCTTTGAGTGCTTCCGGCGTGTTAGAATTGATGACAAAATGCTGCGAAAATTTGGCGTTCTGCAAACAGATTTTTTTTTGTTTTATTACCCTTTTTAGAATTTTGGTTTAATTTTTCTCATCTCTCATTTCTCACTTCTCATTTCTCATTTCTCATTTCTCATTTCTCATTTCTCATTTCTCATTTCTCATTTCTCATTTCTCATTTCTCATTTCTCATTTCGCACTTCTCACTTCTCGTCTCTCATTTCTCATGTTTCGTCAATCATCTTTTATTTCATCTTTTTTCTTCAAATCTCACTCTTCAAATTTATCGCAAACCGTTTCTCACCAGCTTCTCACTTTCGTTTTTCAAGCTCACACGACCTCAATCCTTGTAGCAAAGAGATTAAAATCCTAAAGGGCCTATCGCAATCTCCGTCCGTCATCTTGTTTCGGCCCAAATCGCCGTGGGGCTGTTTACCTCGACATGTATTTTTTGATTTACTTGCAGCATTCATCGCTCCAGAGAGAGAGAGTTAAACCGCCATCACCTTTTATGTAAATTCAGTGTCCTTTCCATAATTTTTTTTTCATGCTCCCTTGTGAGATGAATCTCACCACAGGATCGTTTCGCTCATATGAGCTGAATGAGAAAGGCTCAATTTTTGCTGCTGGCCTCGGGACGACCAAAATGTATGCCTCTCTACAGCAGCACAAGGAGCAAGAGGATATTTGATAGATGGCGATAGCATGGTTATTTTGCATCATTGCAAGTTGGACTTGAAAGAGCACGGAAAGAATCTTGCGTGAGAAAAGAAACATTTTTGAAAATTTTCAGAATTTTCAGCAATAAGATGAGCGAATAAGATATTAGAGATGAGAGATGAGAGATGAGAGATGAGAGATGAGAGATGAGAGATGAGAGATGAGAGATGAGAGATGAGAGATGAGAGATGAGAGATGAGAGATGAGAGATGAGAGATGAGAGATGAGAGATGAGAGATGAGAGATGAGAGATGAGAGATGAGAGATGAGAGATGAGAGTTATCATTTTTCAATGCGAAAAATCAAATTTTTCGAATTCGAAACTTTCCGTTCGCAATCTTTCTTGATACTGTTGCACATGGTTCCATTTCCAGGTCCCGCTGGCATTCCTGCCCGGGCAAAAAGTTTCACCCAAAACCACACACTGCAACAGAAGCAGCAGCCTGGAGGTTCTGAAAGTCCCCCCTCCTGCCCAAAGTGGGTCGCTCGGGGAGTCATTTTCATAACTTGGCATACATATAGAGCACACATTAACCTTCGTGTTCGGTGTTGGACTCCAGCCAGCAGCAAAAGGGAATGCTCCCGGAATGTGTTGCGGTAAATGTTTCGAACGAGCTGCAACGTTGTGCAGCAGCTACTGTGTGTGAAATCTATGAATTGAACGTGTCTTTTGAGATGGTTCCTGGATGGTAGCAAAACGGCATTCGAGGGAGCCCTTTAATTATAACTTTTGTACCTTGAGGGCATCGACTTGGACAGTTGGTATCGGAATGAATCAATTTATATCGTGTTTGTGGTTGGGTTGGCAATTTGGGAACTTGGTTGCAAACGTGCTTTTGGAATTTTGATGATAGCGATATTTGAATTTGAATAGAAAGCTCACTACTTTCAAATCTAACATTTTGACTTATGATAAAAATTTTAGGTTATGTTAGAGACCACTATTTTTGTATTTTTTTAGGTTAGTCCTTCTAAACCAAACAATTCTTCAACATAGTGCATGCAATTGAAGATTTCCAATTTCCAACCTGAAAAAAGCTCTTTACCACCAATGTGACAATCACCCGTCACGAACGGTCCTGTCCCATTCATGCCACCCCCAATCACACACACACGTCATAATGGTACGTGAGTCCACGCCATTGAAAAACCTGTCGTGAACCTCTGGGGTTAAGCCTCACCTGCAGTATGCGGTCCCGGGTCCATTTGGAGTTGGTTTTACTCCCTTCGTACCACCTCTCATGTAATTAAAATATCAAACCACTCAATTTTACCCCCTCCTCATGGGTTCACCTCCATTAGAAAGGGTCATAATGGCGGCATGACGTGTTGTGCAAAGTGACGTAAGATACAATTTATATTTTTTTCAAATATTTTTATCATAAATTCAAATCCGAATAAAAACAAATATAAAGGATTGAGTGAGTAAGTGAGCAAGTGAGCAGGTGATTTGGTGAATGAGTGGGTGAGTTTCTGAGCGAGTAAGTCACACCCTTACCAAAAATCATGATTTTTTGAGTTCCAAATCCCACTTTTCATACGAATTTTTCAGTTCAACCCATATAACCATTTTTATGGTTGTAGTATCTGAACTCAAAAAATCGTATGAAAAGTGGGATTTGGAACTCAAAAAATCATGATTTTTGGTAAGGGTGTAGTTAGTGATTGAATGAGTGAAAGAGTCAGAGAGTGACTTAGATATTGAGTTAGTGAGTGAGTCAGCGCGTGAGTCAATAAGAGACTGAGATAATGAGTGAGTGAGTGAATGAATGAAAGAGTAAGTGAGTGAGTGAGCAAGTGAAAAAAAACTTAAAATGTCGCTTACGCCACTTTACACAATCAGCTTAGTTCAGTAGCCTTTGTTGACCACTGGCCAACCTGAAGGGTGGTTGGTGGCTGGGTTGGTGCAACTCAATTTTCTGTCTGACCTCAACCCCCCAAACTCCAGTCAGCGGCAGTGACAATTGGGGAGCAGTGACTGCCGATGACGGGAGAATGCGTGAGGTTGACCCCATCCTTTCCCCGTTCCCGAAAGGTGAACACACCGTGGCTTTTCCAAAAGGTTAAGTGCACCCTGGAGTAGTGGAAGTGGGGGTGGGGATGATGAAGGGGATTAAATAAATAGGTATTGGAAGTGTAAACTTTTGGCAATTGGAAATTTTTAAATGAAATTAAAGTCTGTTTTCAGCTAATTTTTAATTTAAAATTAATTTTGAACATTAGTTCAAAGTTGAACAATGTTTTGCACCACCTTAACACGTTCTTGTTTACACTGTTTTTTTTTAAATTTTATTGTGACATTCATATTTAATTATCTTCTACAAAGTTTACCTAACAATAACACTAACAAATCCATTATTTCTTCTCTTTCAGGTACGTGCATATGGCATAATGATCTTTCAAATAGGGATTCTGGAAAAATCGTAAAGCAGAAGGACGGTATTGTTATAAATAGAATTACATCTTTAAATTTTTGAACATTGCAAAACTGGTTGAATTCAGAAATGATTTTTTATTTTTAATCTTTGAAAATTGAAAATTCAAAATTGAACATTTGAACATTTGAACATTTGAACATTTGAACATTTGAACATTTGAACATTTGAACATTTGAACATTTGAACATTTGAACATTTGAACATTTGAACATTTGAACATTTGAACATTTGAACATTTGAACATTTGAACATTTGAACATTTGAACATTTGAACATTTGAACATTTGAACATTTGAACATTTGAACATTTGAACATTTGAACATTTGAACATTTGAACATTTGAACATTTGAACATTTGAACATTTGAACATTTGAACATTTGAACATTTGAACATTTGAACATTTGAACATTTGAACATTTGAACATTTGAACATTTGAACATTTGAACATTTGAACATTTGAACATTTGAACATTTGAACATTTGAACATTTGAACATTTGAACATTGAACATTGAACATTGAGCAATGTACAATGAAACATAGAATTTGAAAATTGAAAATTGAAAATTGAAAATTGAACATTGAACATTGAACATTGAAAATTGAAAATTGAAAATTGAAAATTGAAAATTGAAATTTGAAATTTGAAAATTGAAAATTGAAAATTGAAAATTGAAAATTGAAAATTGAAAATTGAAAATTGAAAATTGAAAATTGAAAATTGAAAATTGAAAATTGAAAATTGAAAATTGAAAATTGAAAATTGAAAATTGAAAATTGAAAATTGAACATTGAACATTGAACATTGAAAATTGAAAATTGAAAATTGAAAATTGAAAATTGAAAATTGAAAATTGAAAATTGAAAATTGAAAATTGAAAATTGAAAATTGAAAATTGAAAATTGAAAATTGAAAATTGAAAATTGAAAATTGAAAATTGAAAATTGAAAATTGAAAATTGAAAATTGAAAATTGAAAATTGAAAATTGAAAATTGAAAATTGAAAATTGAAAATTGAAAATTGAAAATTGAAAATTGAAAATTGAAAATTGAAAATTGAAAATTGAAAATTGAAAATTGAAAATTGAAAATTGAAAATTGAAAATTGAAAATTGAAAATTGAAAATTGAAAATTGAAAATTGAAAATTGAAAATTGAAAATTGAAAATTGAAAATTGAAAATTGAAAATTGAAAATTGAAAATTGAAAATTGAAAATTGAAAATTGAAAATTGAAAATTGAAAATTGAAAATTGAAAATTGAAAATTGAAAATTGAAAATTGAAAATTGAAAATTGAAAATTGAAAATTGAAAATTGAAAATTGAACATTGAAAATTGAAAATTGAAAATTGAAAATTGAAAATTGAAAATTGAAAATTGAAAATTGAAAATTGAAAATTGAAAATTGAAAATTGAAAATTGAAAATTGAAAATTGAAAATTGAAAATTGAAAATTGAAAATTGAAAATTGAAAATTGAAAATTGAAAATTGAAAATTGAAAATTGAAAATTGAAAATTGAAAATTGAAAATTGAAAATTGAAAATTGAAAATTGAAAATTGAAAATTGAAAATTGAAAATTGAAAATTGAAAATTGAAAATTGAAAATTGAAAATTGAAAATTGAAAATTGAAAATTGAAAATTGAAAATTGAAAATTGAAAATTGAAAATTGAAAATTGAAAATTGAAAATTGAAAATTGAAAATTGAAAATTGAAAATTGAAAATTGAAAATTGAAAATTGAAAATTGAAAATTTGAAAATTGAAAATTGAAAATTGAAAATTGAAAATTTGAAAATTGAAAATTGAAAATTGAAAATTGAAAATTGAAAATTGAAAATTGAAAATTGAAAATTGAAAATTGAAAATTGAAAATTGAAAATTGAAAATTGAAAATTGAAAATTGAAAATTGAAAATTGAAAATTGAAAATTGAAAATTGAAAATTGAAAATTGAAAATTGAAAATTGAAAATTGAAAATTGAAAATTGAAAATTGAAAATTGAAAATTGAAAATTGAAAATTGAAAATTGAAAATTGAAAATTGAAAATTGAAAATTGAAAATTGAAAATTGAAAATTGAAATTGAAAATTGAAAATTGAAAATTGAAAATTGAAAATTGAAAATTGAAAATTGAACATTGAACATTGAACATTGAACATTGAACATTGAACATTGAACATTGAACATTGAACATTGAACATTGAACATTGAACATTGAACATTGAACATTGAACATTGAACATTGAACATTGAACATTGAACATTGAACATTGAACATTGAACATTGAACATTGAACATTGAACATTGAACATTGAACATTGAACATTGAACATTGAACATTGAACATTGAACATTGAACATTGAACATTGAACATTGAACATTGAACATTGAACATTGAACATTGAACATTGAACATTGAACATTGAACATTGAACATTGAACATTGAACATTGAACATTGAACATTGAACATTGAACATTGAACATTGAACATTGAACATTGAACATTGAACATTGAACATTGAACATTGAACATTGAACATTGAACATTGAACATTGAACATTGAACATTGAACATTGAACATTGAACATTGAACATTGAACATTGAACATTGAACATTGAACATTGAACATTGAACATTGAACATTGAACATTGAACATTGAACATTGAACATTGAACATTGAACATTGAACATTGAACATTGAACATTGAACATTGAACATTGAACATTGAACATTGAACATTGAACATTGAACATTGAACATTGAACATTGAACATTGAACATTGAACATTGAACATTGAACATTGAACATTGAACATTGAAAACTTGAACCTGAAGAAGACCAACCTTCGTCACCGCCAACTTCCGCAATTTTCCCCCGAAAAAAAATCTCCCCCATTTCCGTTCCGGCAAATTGATTTACAACCGGGCCCTCACAGCTCGTAACTTTTTATTAGCTGGCAACTCCGCACCTTCTCCTACCCCATCTTTGCAGGTGGAATAGTCGCACATTTTACGACCCAAAACGACGACGGCCTTCATGACCTTTGAGACGACTTCGTCGTCGTGACATTTGCGCAATTCCGTAGCCTTACTAATTTCCTCCCTCTTCCTAGAGCTCAGCTATTTATCATAATCATGTGAGAGGGATTTTGGAGGCAGAGGTCACATGTGTGTGCAGCTTCCTCGGTAACGAAAAGTTGGCCTTCCGGATGGCATCACTGCTGGACGGGCTCGTTGCACCTCGCTGTTGATGAAGCTTTCATTCTAATTTCGTAATTAGCATAATTATTCATTAAGGGGCTTCGTGCGTTGGCATAGCACAACTAGGGCTATGGTGATGGGTTTGGGATGCTGATGACGATGACCTGACCTCAGTGGGAAGAGCCTGTTGGGCTAGGGCTAATCTGAAATGAGATTTTGAATGAATTACTCTTTCATGTAGGCAGGACAGGCAGATACGTATGCAACAGAATTGGACATAGGTGCACTTTGCAGCAAATAAATTAATCAAACTTCAAATGCAATCAAAATTAGAGTGCAATTTTATTGATTGTGATTTCGTTATTTGATTATATTTGTGTAGATAAAACATCTGTTACGCGTTATCATCATCAGCATCAGCTTCCTCAATTTGTCCGAAGTTCAAACGAACGCCACTGACTTCCGGTCAGCGCCGGTCCTCTGTCCCTGATAATCCAGATCGATAGCAAGTCAAGCTAATGAAATGGAGCCAAGCTCCAGTCCTGTTGAACTTCACCAAGGCAAGCCAGATCTGCTGGAATAAGATAAATTCTTTACGTCTCAATTCCGAACGCACTCACACTCTCCATCTGGTCATCTGGCTTTGTTGTCCTTATGGATGACCTGCCGCCCTCCGTAATGATGTCATCCGGTGTGGCGTAAAATATGGGATTTAGTGGGGTTTGTTGGTTTTGCTGACCACCCACCCATTTCCTCTTCCTTTCTTAGTCAATGAGAAATATACTCTCCGCTAAGAGCAGATGAAAGCACCAATGCGAACGTGCCCAGAATCGGAGGATCCTCAAGCGGGCTGACAAGTGGGGTATCATTTGGGGCCTGCCGAAGCTACTTCATCAAGCCGTATTCAGCGAGCGAAATGCTAGTTTCGTGATTAAAGTCCTAAGGAGTACGGTTCAATTTATGGGCGGTCATAAAAGTGTAATCTTCTGCCAAAAGCACCGAATCGCTACAAGAAACCCCAATTACAGCGTAAGATTCTTCATCTTAACCCTTAACTGCCCAATTCTTAGTTTTTGATTTTTGTAACAATTTTCCTTGTTAAAGTCGATCACTCAAGGGTTAAGAAAATCACTTCATCTCGCGAAAACCGACAACTTTTGCCCGACCTCACTCATCAACTCTTATAAGTCGACTTTGCGGTGTGGCCCAGCAGAGCAGAGTTTTGCCCTCTTGTGTAAAGTTTTCAAATAGCTCGGGGCCACTTGGGAGCACCGCAGGAAAAAAAAGTGAGCCCCTTTTTCAACCCTTCAACCCTTCTTATAAAACTGCAGTTAGCAATGGGCTCGAGTGGTTATCGGTTGGCTGGGTTTTTGGGTTACTTACTGCCGTGGTTAAAAGAAGGGAGAATGTGCTGCATATTTCCACGAACCCTCTGTTTTCCACGAGAGAGTGAAAAGTGGGTTAGGCTGGATCGATGTTGTTCTGGAAGAATTAGTGATAAAGTTTAAAGTGCATAAATTTTAAATGACAAGTAATAATGAAAATAAGTTTATGAAAAAAATATATACCTGATACAGACTTTTCCAGAAACATGCAGACTCTAATTTGAAGCAATATGGCAACCGGGCGTTTGGCATCTGGCGCGACTCTCGCACGTAAACAAAAAGATCCGGCCTTTTGAGGTTAGGCAAAACATCACCCTTTTTTGTATCTACAAAAATCTTTTTCTTGGCATAACTTTTTAAATATTTAACTAAACAGAATAAAATTTAATAGGGTCTTAGGGGACCCCAAAACGAACAGAATATGGCGAATCCGGCCAAAATCGGTTCAGCCAGTTCTGAGATAATCGTGTGAAAAAAAAATCATGTCTACACACATCCCCACAGACATTTGTTCTGAATTTGATTCTGAGTCGATAGGTATACGTGAAGGAATATCTAGGATAGAAGTTCATTTTTTGTGTGATTTATAGCCTTGCCTCAGTAAGGTGAGGAAGTCAAAAAGGTTCTTAGCATGTTATAAAAAACAGCAGACCGTAAACAAACATACATTTTAAATGTTTTTTTTTGCAATTTCGTCGTGAAACTACTTACTTTTCCTGTCATTCTTGAACGACGAAATAGCCTACTTTTCTGTACCAAAAATAACAGAATCGAATAGCAACACTTTTCAGCACTTGTTTCGAAAAGTAACACTTTTCAACATGTTATTGATTTAAACGATTTATTGACAAAATACATGAAAATTTTACATAAAATTTCACTCAGTGTGTGTTTTTTGGAATTGCAAAAAATGTTATATGGAACTCGTTGCAAAACTTGATTTTTTCAGCACTCTTCGTATTTATCCAACTCGGTGAACCTCGTTGGATAAATGTACGACTCGTGCTGAAAAAATCCTCTTTTTGCAACTTGTTGCATAATAGTAGTTTATGCGACAAGTTGCAAAAAGAGGATTTTTTCAGCACGAGTCGAACATTTATCCAACGAAATGCCTTTTTTTGTTTTTTTTTTATTTATTTTTTATTTAGCTCAAACTTTGTGGGAACCTTCTCTATGGTCAAAGAAGTCATTTTGTGCCATTGGTTCTATCCGTAACATTTTAAAGATATTTTCTGATCGATTTGGTGTCTTAGGCATATATTGTTTTTGAGGACTATTCAGGAAAAAATAGGTACATGAAAAAATGCCGATTTTTAAACATATTTTTTCATAAAAAATAAATTTCTCAAAATCCGTATTTTTAGAATTTTTGTTTTAGGTGACACAAAACGGAAAAATAAAAATTTAATCAAAAAAAAGTTGTCTTCAAATCAAATTTGCAATCGAAGAGCACTTTACATATTTACAGATTTACAGATTTTTGATAAAGTGCACGGTTTTCATGATATAGTTACTCATAGTTTAATTTCAACTGAAAAAATCCCGTTTTTTGATTTTTTAAATAGTTCACATGATTGTTCAATGCTAGAAATATTTTTTTTCAAAAATTTCCAATAAAATTTGTCTAAGAAGATTAGACCTCTGATTGCTGAAATACAGCGAATAAAAGAAAATTGTTTTTTTTTCTAAATCTCATCCAGACATTTCCACATTTTCTGTTGCCAAATTCTCAGCAAATAATGGTTCAATTTTCAATGTTGAACAAACAAACATTTGTGATATTTTATGATCTTTTCGAAAAATATATTTGGAAAATGTTATATAGACTAACATTTCGAATGGGCACAATATTGTATGTTTAGCCCTTTCATAATGTTAATCTTTATTTCAAAATATGTCAAAAATTATCAAATCGTCGCTTGTGTGCTATCTTGTGACACGCCCTATCTTTTTACAGCAAACGTGTCACAAGATAGCACACAAGCGACGAAGTGTCAAAAATATAAAATAGGATTTTGAGAAATTTAATTAAAAATTGTAAAACAAATTTTCCGTGTACCATTTTTTCTGAATTGTCCTCATTAACACAAGAACTCCCAAGCTCGAGAAAAAGGGGTAATTTCTAAATAAATTCCTCTTTTTTCTCGAGCTTGAATTTTTAGGTGTTAACACCTACAACTTTGCTGAAAACACCAAACCGATAAGAAACTTCCTTCAAATTTGCATATTTTCGAATATTTAATATTTAAATAAATCCATTTTCAGTTTTGGTGGAGAATTGCTCATTGATTTTTAAAACTAGCAAATAAAAATCCAGAGTTTTTTTTAATGGTCCTATAAACATATGAAACACAATTGCTTATATGACCTTTTCAACAAAACAAAACTCAAGAAATTTTCTCATCTAAGCTTCACCCAAAAAAACGTACAACAACAATCTACCAACCGCAAACTTCCCTTCTCCACTTAAGGGAATACATACATGTAAATCGGCAAAAATGTCATATTTTGGTATGAGCACACACTTAATATTTTTGTAAATCTGTTTTCAAGGCATTAAAATATACATTTTCAAATTTTAACAAAACAAATTTGAAGACATTTGGTTGTATCTTTGCCGAGATATAGCTATTTGAATTAAGCAGTTTCAAAAAACGGGTGCCACGATATCTCACTACTGCTACGACCAAATCGGCTCTGAATTTTGGTGAAGACTCAATAAACCAGCCCTGTGTGCATGACGAAGGCCGCTTTCCAAAAAGTTTATTTTGAAAAAAGTTAAAAAAAATTTAAGTTTTTCATATTAAAAATCGTCAGCTTTTGATTTTTGTATTTTTTTTTTGAATGCAAAATTTAAAAATCGGGCATCGTCATGCACACGGGATATGTCTTGAGAGTCTTCATCAAAAATTTCAGCTAATTCGGTCCATCCCATCTCGAGATATCGTGGCACCAGTAAATCAACTCTGTGTTTAGAGAAAAACGCTCACAAAGTTTGACAGTTCGCTTTGTGCATGGCAAAATTTCAAACTAAAATCGTCTGTTACTCAATTGAATCATGAAATATCTTCATGAAACTTTCAGGAGTGATTGGAAATCATCTTTTAAGTGGAATTAACAATTTTGCCATAATATGAAATTTTGAGATTTTCTACATGTATGTATCCCCTTAAGTCACATTCGACTCAACACGACTCAAACTTGTTTGCTATCGCAAAGCCAGCCACTAACCATGAAAATTAATAGAGAGAGAAAAAAGAGAGACGGAAACCCACAAACAGGAAGGAGGTGGTTGGAACACGCTGACATTGACCGGAGGAAGGTTACTGTCAAGGTTTAAGTCGAAAAACCAGTTTTCCCTGAAGAGTTGAAAGAGAAGTTGGAAAACAAAGCAAAAAGAGTCAACAAGAGAAAGAGCGAAAAATGGGGTGAAATGGAAGTGGGGGAAGTAAAACTGAGAAAGAGAGTGAAAACGAAGAGAGAGCGAGATTTTAAGCTGGAAGTTGCAACTCCGGAAGTGAGAGTGAGTGAGAAATGAGCAGCAAACAGGTGCGCGCGCGCTCGTGAGAGTCACTTAAGTAGTTAAGGGGGGAGCGGGGGAGTTCACTCTGACTTAGTGACTGACAGGCAGATGATTGACACCACAACTCACTGCAGCGCGGAACGCGCGTGATATCCGTCGTGCGCAAGTGGCCCATAAATGCGGTTTTGTTTGTGTTTGTCATACTTCACTTTTTTGAAGGTTAAGCTCGAGTGTTTTCGATTTTGTAAGCTTGCTTTGGTCAAGTTTTTTTCTAACCTCATTTTTTCTTTCTTCGCTCCAAATGGCGTCATTAAAATTTGTCGATGTTTTTGTGCAGTTCCATTTTTACAACTTTTTGCACTTGGCAAAGACAAAGGAAGCTCAACAAAAAAAATGCAACATCAGCAGCAAAACAACAACACACGTATCGGGCAATGAACCCACGACAAATGTTTACTTATTTTTTGCTGCTCGCAAAACTGATTTCAAGAGCGTGTTTTTCCAATTTTTGTTGTTTGGTTTCTTTTTCTTATTTTAGCTCGAAAGTTGTGGCGTTGCGTCCGCCTGGCCTCGTTTGGCAAAGTTGTGTTATTTTGTTGCTTCTTGTTGGTTGTGTTTTTTAGCTTTCTTTGCCTATTTGGGACAATGTCGAGTTGTGATAACAGAGCGCGAAACGTGTCTGGTCGTGTTTTTCGGTTCGAGTTTTTGTCGAGAGGGATGATGATAAGTTTGAAATGATAAGAAAGGAAGCAGCACTCGGGGAGTCATGTTTATTTTTGGGAAATAATGATGGACTGGTATTACGTGATGGGTCAGGACAGGTCAGTGAAAAGAGCAATTATGATTGTGTTTTTGTTTTGTTATCAAATAATGAGTAATTAAGCATAATGTTAGACATTCACGAGCAGGATGTTTGAAATGTGCATTTTAATTAGCTCTAACTTTTTAGTCTTTACTCTTTACTCTTTACTCTTTACTCTTTACTCTTTACTCTTTACTCTTTACTCTTTACTCTTTACTCTTTACTCTTTACTCTTTACTCTTTACTCTTTACTCTTTACTCTTTACTCTTTACTCTTTACTCTTTACTCTTTACTCTTTACTCTTTACTCTTTACTCTTTACTCTTTACTCTTTACTCTTTACTCTTTACTCTTTACTCTTTACTCTTTACTCTTTACTCTTTACTCTTTACTCTTTACTCTTTACTCTTTACTCTTTACTCTTTACTCTTTACTCTTTACTCTTTACTCTTTACTCTTTACTCTTTACTCTTTACTCTTTACTCTTTACTCTTTACTCTTTACTCTTTACTCTTTACTCTTTACTCTTTACTCTTTACTCTTTACTCTTTACTCTTTACTCTTTACTCTTTACTCTTTACTCTTTACTCTTTACTCTTTACTCTTTACTCTTTACTCTTTACTCTTTACTCTTTACTCTTTACTCTTTACTCTTTACTCTTTACTCTTTACTCTTTACTCTTTACTCTTTACTCTTTACTCTTTACTCTTTACTCTTTACTCTTTACTCTTTACTCTTTACTCTTTACTCTTTTTTGTAAATTTGTTTTGATGTTATGTTTCTTTTAGTTAAGCATAGCACAGCATAGCATAAAAGGAACCTTTTTTGTATAATTTTTAATTTTCTAAGTATAATCATATTTCAACTTAAAATTTAAATATAGTGTTCAACTTTAAGAATCCTATCTTCAAACTCAAACATAAATTGTAGAAAAGGGCATAAACCTCGATCAAAGTCGCTTAACCATTATTTACGACCGCTCAACCCCCCGGCTAACGAAGGTATCTATTTCAGAGTCCTGTGTCCCGCGTCAGTTTGCCGAGATTTACGCCCCGGCCGTCAGCGCACCACAAACCACATTCATTAGCATCCTGCGTGACACGTGGGCATTTATTTTCCCGCAAACGCTGATAAGAGCGAGGAAGTTTGCATTTTTCGTTCGGCGTCACGATATTTTCGCCCTGAAAAAGCCTCGCCGTCGTTTGCGTCAATCATCAAAATGTAAATAACACCAGCTCCCTTGCAAGTCTCCACGTGTCCTGATTTTCCAACCTCCCACACGTGTGTGTGTGCTATCTTTGCTTCGTTAACCGCAAGCAAGAATCGCGACGACGACGTTAAATGATGATTTGTGACGTTCGTTGGGATTTATCTACGCAGTGTTGACAGTTTTTTGCAAGATTTTGAAAAGGGGAAAAATTTCCTTTAAAAAGTGTTGAAAAGCTGTAAAGCTAATTTTTATATTTTCTTTAAAATTTAACACAGAGAATCCTCAAAACAATTGTTTTTTCGTAAATTATTTTTATCTAGCTGAAGAGAAGGGTGCCGACCCTCCTCAAAGGTTCAATTATTTTTCCAAAAAAGCAACCTTCAAAAAAAGTATTCCAATACCGATTTGGGACTGCTTTTGTCCATGTCCCAACCCTTATCAGCGTGCCATCATCAATAAATAAATCATTATCCTCCGTCATCACGGGGGAAATTTAGGAAGTCTAGCCAAGCCGATTTGGTGTTTGAGTTGGAAATTACAACCCCCAAATCATTCATCACCCAAAACCAATAACCACCCCCACGGTACAAAATTTTGCATACATACAACTTTTTGTTTTCCACCCCCACTTTTTGTTTGCCGAAGAGCATAGTGTTAATGGATCGATAAGTCGAAAAACCCGGATGAATATTTAACGAGCGCTAGTCAACCCCGTTACTCTTCTGCTGTAAAGATTACGTAATCTGCAAAAAGCTTTCCAAGAAACTAAACTTTGCTGGTGGCAACACTTTTTGCGAGCGGGGGAGTAGCTCCTTTTCGGCAACAATACATTTTCGATGAACTGTGTCGAGCTGCGTCGAGACCAAGTCGACTGATTAGCAACTTTGCTGGAAACATGTGTTTGTTAGTGAAGTTTTGTTATGAGCAGTTCGAAGGAAATTCAAATAATTTGTTTTTCTTTCTCTATAACAATCTCGTTGCTCGTTTCTCATTAATCTCTTTTATTCTTCTTTGATTTTTTATTTCTTATGGCTCGTCTTCCTTCTCTCATCTCTCATCTCTCATCTCTCATCTCTTATCTCTCATCTCTCATCTCTCATCTCTCATCTCTCATTTCTCATCTCTCATCTCTCATCTCTCATCTCTCATCTCTCATCTCTCATCTCTCATCTCTCATCTCTCATCTCTCATCTCTCATCTCTCATCTCTCATCTCTCATCTCTCATCTCTCATCTCTCATCTCTCATCTCTCATCTCTCATCTCTCATCTCTCATCTCTCATCTCTCATCTCTCATCTCTCATCTCTCATCTCTCATCTCTCATCTTTCATCTCTCATCTCTCAAACATCCAGTAATGTCGAGCGAATTTCACAAATTTCGCATGTCAAATTAAAACAGCTCGTCAAACAGCGAATAAAAATAAAAGTCTTGTCCCAAATGTAAAAAAAAGTTCCACTTGCGTCGTGACTGACAGCTAGCACGACACAAATAAAAGTGCATCCACTTTTCTTTATCACTCCACCTGTTTGTGCAACCTTGAAAAATTCACTATCAGTCAACACCTCCTCCTTATCAGTCACCCACCACGGACAGAAACAGCTGTCCACACGATTCGCTGCAGTTTTCTGTTGCATCGTGCTGCACATTTATCAGCTCCGTTTTTTTCTTTTTCAAGTTGTTTCGTTTCACGTTTTAGCAATAAATCCACCCTCACTACTTAGAGTGAGAAAGGAATATAAAGGACAAATTTCGAAAAAAAGAGAATTTATGGAGTTAGAAAAGGTTTCATAAAACTAAAAATAGATAAAAATTAAACAGTAAAAAACAACCGGTAAAACAAAGCAACAAAAATACAGACTAGTTCATTCCCAAATCATCATGACTCTAACTTTTAGCTCAAAAATTCCCCAAAAATCTGGCCACTTGTTTACTCCTGCGTGCGAATGACTCACCGGCGGCGCACACACTTCAACCTGTTATCAGCTTCACGCAAACCTTTGTGTAAGTTCCACAGTAAAAGTGGCCAAATGACTGCCTCCAACTGATAAGACCCCCCCCACCGTTTTATTTTGTTTTATTCCGCCTGTCAAGAAGCTAATCACAGTTGGCCGAGAGTACAACACCACCAGCACCACCAAGCCGGATGGGGCAAATAACTCAAGAGCGGGCTACTTTGTTGGGTTAGGTCGGGATCATCACCGCAGTCGTCGGTCTAAGCAAGCTATGGACTTTTCTACTGTCAACAACAACAACAACAATGCATTGTTGGTTGCTTAGATGTTTGCTTGAACTGTTTGAACCTCTCCGAGCGGTGTCATCGAGTGAGCTAGGACCTGACTGTGTGGAGTGGTCCGATGTCGTTGAAAAGTCCTGCAAGGTGCAATGACACGACAGCAGTAGGGTGTTGCTAGTTTGACAGGCAGTTTGTTTTGGGTTTCGTTTGGTAGTGTTGGTGAGCGCAGAGTAGATAGTGACAGCTCGTTAAAATGAAGGTTGAGCTTGTCGAGCAATCGGGGTTCCGCCGTACTGGGTCTACCGTGTCTAGACAGTTTCCTTCTTTTTTACGCTCATTATTTGTTGTTGTTGGGAGATTGCGCGCGTGAAATGGGTTGAAGTTGATGGGAAGCTTTTTAGCGTGTAGCGTTTTTATGGTACTGAGGATGGGTGTTAAAAGTTGAAGAGGGGTTGGATACATTTTTAGCAACTTTTGGAGGGTGATTCCACGAGCATGGAGGAGGATGAGTGTTAATTTTCGTAGGTCAATGTGACTTTTTAGTGGTGGGAGTGTCACGTCGCCCGAGGTGAATAATATTCATTATGGCCAGACACTGAACTAAGGATGTTATTATTGTCTGATGATGGCGGTAACAAATTCACTTTGTTTGAAATCTTTCTGGATGAATCATTGCTTTGAATATAATCATTTTTTTTCCAAATGGATCAAATATTTTTGTTTGATTAATGTTAAGTTTTTTTTTCAATTTTTGTAACTTTGCATTTTTAAAAGAGTGTAACAAAGTTGTAGAGCAGAAAAATACACAAAACATTAAATACATAAGGTGCTTGGGTGCTTCATGCAATATCATAATAAATTTATTTTTAAATTTAAGATTTTGACCATTTTGACCAGTTTTTCGAAGAGTCCACTGCTAGAACGCAATCAATGTACTAAATGTACCTTTGATGTTTTGTTTTTCTTTTAAAAAATTTCGCAAATCGACTTTTCAGGGGGCAAATAAAATATTTTGTCGAAAAACCTTAAAAAATTCAATTTAAAACTCGTTTCCCAGCGTTTAGAATCATTTTTAGCATGTTTGAGATAATTTAAAAATCCTTGGAATTTTTGAAAATTTTTGATGTCTAAGTTTTTTTTTCGCTAAAATTTTTAATTTCGTCAAATCTTTCATTTTTTAAAAATTATTGATTGCAAAACTACTGAACTAGTGTAAAATGCATTTTAATACACTTTTTTCCATTCGAATGCTGAAACTATGGCTTGTTATTTCGACCCCGCCTGAGCCGAGGGACAAAAACTTTGAAAAATATTAGTATCGGCCTAATAGTATCATTCTATAGTGTGAAAACCGAGCAAAAACTTTAAAAAGTGACAGGCATGAAAGCATGAAAACATGAAAAACATGAAAAAATTAGATATGCAATAGGTAGTAGAGTAAGCCAAAAACTGAACAAGATAAATGCAAATTTAAGTACTAAATACGAAACAAGACAAATAAAACAAATACAAAACAAGACAAGTTATGTTTTTCGTAGAATAAAAGTTGCTCAAAATGACCTCCTGAACACAGGAAAAATACAAATTTTCGAAAAAAATGTGCATTAGAGGGTTAACCCTCTACAACCTAACCCCGCCTTTAGACGGGCTTCGATCTATAAAATCGCCAAAAATCAATTTTCCAACCGATTTTTGATCTTAAAAAAGCATTGGAAAGAAGAACTCTTAAAATTTTAGAAAATTTCAGGGTTGGAATTTTAACTTGTTTTATCTGACTTTGCCAATGTTTTTAAAAATGTAATTTTTGTAGGGGTTAACTTTGGCTGTATTTTTTACTCTCATTTCCTGTATTTTCAGTAAAAAGAAGTATGCAGTAATTTTTAAAATGCCCCAGATATGCCTCAACGCATTTTTTTGCAATTCAAATGATGATGGTGCCATTCTATTGGAGAAAATGTGTAAACATGCAAACAATTGAAAAAGTAACCGTTAAAACGTAATAAAATTAGATAGGCAAAATGTAATTATATAAGGTGGTAGAATAGGCCAAGTAATACCAAAAACAAACATAAGCTGAACAAGGTAAATGCAAATAAAAATATTAAAAATAAAACAAGAAAGAAATAAAACAAGAGAAGTAAAGTTTTTCGTAAAATAAAAGTTGCTCAAAATGACCTCCTGAACACGGGAAAAATAAATATTTTCGAAAAAAAAATTGGGCAGTAGAGGGTTAAATTGAAAAACATCTGAAAGTTGATTCTTTCAATTGAAATACACTTTTATTTATTAGTTCAGAATTAATCAAAAGAATCAAACAGTTTTATCGAAAATGTTGTTTATAACCAAATATTTTATTATTATTTTATTGTTAGAACTTTCAAACATTTTGATTATTTTGATTTATTTTGATATTTTGCCTGGTTTCTGTAAAATTCTAAAGTTTTTGAAATGTTGAAAAAAAAAGTAAATTGTCAGCCAATGTTTACTGATTTTATTCAGCATTTGAAAATATGTTTTTTTTTAATTGGAACCCAAGCAATAATATTAAAATTTTATGATCAGCTTACAATAAGAAATCATTTTCAAAATCAGTTATTTACTAGCGCAAAAAAAAACATATTTCATCAATACCAATTTGAGTAATCGGGTACACTTTCTTTCTCTGTTATCGAATTTTCTTTTTATAATTTTTGATAACAGAATGAGTTATTTTTCGAACAAATCTTTGTTACTATTTTGTGCTATTACACCGCAAAAAACACCTCAAATGGTAAAATCGCATGCAAAAGTATGCACATCACCTTCGTGAGCAAAAGCATGTAATATTGTATGAGAAAACGTGTACACAAAAAGCATGTACAAAAGAATTATAAATAAATTTTGCACACCCCAAAAATAGCATCAATCTGGTGAGAGTCATATCCAGATCACCAATTCGGCGCCCCAACCGTCTCGGCTATTTCACCGTCTGGTAAAAACTGTGTTCAACTCCGATGTAGCAGTAGGTTTCCCGTACGTCATATACTGAATTAACTGTATACAATGTATGGAGTATTTTTGGGGTGGTCAAAATTAATTTATTTTTCTATTGTACATGCTTTTTGTGTACACGTTTTCTCATACAATATTACATGCTTTTGCTCACAAAGGTGATTTGCATGCTTTTGCATGCGATTTTACACAGAAATTTTTTACTGTGTATAACAGCTAATCTGGGTGTTTTGACAACAAATTAAGACTTCCTGACAAACAATCGCAGAACTTGAACTATCCCAGTTATTTCCACCTGCTCGGGAAGGGGTAATTTTGGTCTCTAATCACGAATCCGCGGTCCATTTTTCGAAATCTTGTGACAGAGGGGCGGTACGACCCCTTTCATTTTTTTTGTTTTTGTTGTATTCTTCAAAATTTTACAAAAAAGTTTTTTTTAAGTTATGATTTTTGACCATTTTTTTTAACCCCTAAAACTCAATCAAGAGCTTTTGAGTTTTGGATTTTTTTCGAAAATGTTGCTGATTTTACATAATAATTACCCTTTGGATGATATTCACAGGTAAAAAAGTAGTAATCCAGCTGCGTGTAAAACGCCTGGGTGTAAAATAAATATTTCATTATTTTATGCAATTTTATGTAATTTTACACCCTGAAATATGTAGCCCATCAGTATGGGAAACCTACTTGACCGAAATGTCAAGCTCATATATGCGTGTATCCTAACAGCTCTTCATCGGACTGATGGCCGAGTGGGCTAAGGCGCCAGTCCTTACTGTTGGTGCTGGGTATGAATCCCGTCGGTTGCAACTTTTTTTTTGTGTTTGCAAAAATTGTACATGCAGTGTGTAATATTAAGTGTTTATTTTGACGAAGGTGATGTGCATGCTTTTGCATGCGATTTTACCATCGGATTTTTTGCTGTGTTTGTGACTTGAGCATCGCTATAATCAGATATTTTTTCTAAAAAAATATGTTTATGATGAGCGGCAGTTTGTGGAATGTATTTTTTATTTGTGAAAAATCCTCTCATACTCTTTGGAAAAATATTTTTAATTGTTGAAATCACGACTTAAATAGGGTATTGTTGAAATCACGACTCAATAGGGTCAAATAATATGATTTAACCAACCAGAGCCAACCGGAGCTTTTGCACACTGATTTTTGTTCTAGACATTTGAGTATCTTCAAAACTACGGGAACTATCGATATAATTTTTTATCCATCCTTTAAGCTACGATTTCCATAAAGATTCCCAAAAAAAATCAAATTATTTCAGGAATGGGTCTGTAAGTTCAACAATATTAGAATAAGAAGACAACTACTTTCTTGGTTGCTGTCTATTTTTAAGGCACACATATACGGAAACGGCTAAACTTAAAGGTGGTTCCAAAAAGAAGGGTTACAGTGAAGACTCAATTATCCCAAAGCCCTGGCAAAATTACACTTCGGATAATCGAATCACGATTTTTTTTTTCTTCGTCTCATTTTTGATTATTCAACTATAGTATGACACTTAAACTACTCTGAAGCTGTTAAGAATTTTTAAATCCAAGATGGCAGCCAAAATGGCAAAGATGAAATATTGAAAAAATGCATTTTTTACTTTTACAGGTAATCAATTATTCAAATTTGACTAAAATTGGGTAGTAGAATTTGATGTTAAAAGAAAGAAAATAATAAAAATACGAAACACATATGTTTTGTTCGTGATTCGATTATTCGAAGTCCCGTTTAAACCGGGATAATCGAACTTCGGATAAACGATACTTCGGATAATCGAGACTTCGGATAACCGAGTCTGGACTGAAGTTCTACTTGTATGAAAACCATTATTTTTTTGCTTGTTTTGATAATATAAACAGTTCCATCACATTTAGGTTAAAACAGATTTCGAGTGCTGAGACGATGTGTATTTACAAAATAAGAGTTACTGAACACAATTTTTTTATTTAGAAAATTGCCTCTCCCGAAGAACCAAAAAAATAAATTTATGATTCGCTAATACATTCCACAGCCTTATGCAAATTCCGAGCCCACAAATTTCCATTGTCTTGAATTCGAAGCAAATCTTCGAGCTTAGTCGCAGAGAAACGCAAAAAAATCGTTCACGATTTAATGCAACCAACGCGCTCAAAGAAGTATGCAAATACGCGTCTCGCACATAAACTTTTCCCCCCTGAAAAAAAATCCTTCACAGCAGCCACGTGAACCGAATTTTCCCATGAAGAAAGCTTTTTCCAAGACAAAATATACACCAAAGAAAAAGTTCGTTTGCTCTGGTAAACCAAGCAAAGAAAATGCTGCTGCTACTGCGCCGTCAGAATAATGTAAACTCATACTTTGAACACACATGCAAAGTGTGTGTGTTGTGGATGTGTTTCTGTGTATTGTGTATACTCTAAATTTCACAAAAAAAGGATTCACGTGAAGCTCGCCGGATCTAGAGAGCTGAGCTGAATTCGATACACAAATATCGTATGCTCAATCATGCCCAAGGTGGGATGGAGAAAAAGCTTTGCATGAACAAATGGAAAGCTCTTCAAACGCAACATGTTTTTGTCTTTTATCTTTCGTTCCGGGAACGGTACGACGTTGTTAAAATGAGATAAAAGAACCAGAAAAAAGGAATCTTTTTTGTTCCAAGAAATAATCACTTTGATTTGAAATTATCGTTTGCGGTATGTATTTATGAAATTGCATCAAAAATTAAATTCACGCAAAAGCATTCCTTAAACAAACTAATCTCACATTCAAAGCTTATCGCTAACCCAAACATTTGCACACAATCCCGCAATAGCCCGCCATTCCGATTTCCCAGGACAGTAATATCATTTATGGCTTTATTGTGCCGCTCCAAAGGTGCAACCCAATGTTGACACCATTCGCGACATAGATAAAGGCACCCCCACTATTCGCGCTAGATTGCGTGACGTGTGGAAATTTACAGCCCACGTGTGTTTCTGGGTGGCACCAAAATCTAGGCCAAACGCACACGTGTGGCATGCCAAGCCAGGGCCATTTGTTTTACGATTCCCTGAGGCTGTGCTAGAGCAATCAAAACCATAGCAAAAATTCTATAATTATAGAATTTATTAGAATTTTCAAGAAAATAATGTTAAAAAAAACATTAGAAATTCAAAAATTCAGCGAGGTTAAAATTAATAATGAAAAAAAAAATTGTAAAAATAAACGCTTCGCTAAGAGTCGATGATTTAAGCGGATTGTAGACTGGACTTCACCATGTGTTGTGATGATTGTCTAAGCCCAAGTTAAGGCGGTCATCCAAAATACACTTTACTACTTATGTGAAAATGTCCCAGAAATCCAGTAAAAATAATCACTTGCACCGCAAAAATCATCTAAGCTCCATTTAACCCCAATTCCACTATAAAAGAATTTTCGGCCGTTTACAAATGTTAGGTCAGATTATAAAATCTGAAAATATTTTTATCGTAAAGATCAGACAATTTCACATAAGAAAGACGATTTGCACTAGATAGTTTTTTCCGATACAAATATTTTCAGATTTTTTAAATCTGACCTAACATTTGAAATGGGCCAAAAATGCTTTTATTGCGGAATTAGGGTTAAATGGACTCTAGATGATTTTTGCGGGGAAAGTGGTTATTTTTACTGTATTTCTGGGACATGTTTACATAAGTTAAGTGCATTTTGAATGGCCGCATAAAGCATGCGCTCTAAATACAGACCGATTTGAAAAAAATGTGAAAAATTGGGAATTGGGACAAAATGGACCCTTTGCCATTTCGTGTGGTGGATGAAATCATTACCAATCGATTTCGCTGATTTTTTTACATAAGAAACACTATTTTTCATACCAGGGAACCAGCCGCGTTCAATTATCTCCACGGTATCCCCAAGTAAGTTTCGCCTGGAGTTGGACGGTATTTGGGAAGGTATGCGTGAGTATCGTTTCTTTTCAATTCTTTTAATCTTTTGAAATAATTAAAATCTATCATTTTTGATAAAAATCAAATGTTTAAATTGATTCCATTCATCGCCGATTCCAAATCAATCACATTTTAAAAGCTTTCCATTCTTGCTCAATCATCTCCACTACCCCTTACAAAACCACTGTCAACTGTAATAGTACACCATTTACCCACCCTTCGTAACGATCGTGTCATTATCCACGACCAACCCATCATCACCAATCCCGGTCGTGGTGCTCATCGGTCGGTAAATTAAAACCAATTTCCGCGTCAACTTCGACTACGAAACACTATCATTTCTTCCCTTTTGCACTTGGCGACGGTGACAACGCTGCTGTGAACGCGGGGTGTTGTTTGCAAATCTAATGGAATAATTAGCCTCAATTTGTAGTTCCACTCCGCCTCCTCCTTCTTCCCTTTCAAAGGCCATGGCGTCATACCAGTTATCATACCGGGCAAACAGTCTCGGGGCGAGATAACCATTTCCGCTTCTTGGTACACCGGCGTTACCTTCGTGGCATGAATGCATAAGTGGCCTATTGAAGTTTACTCTTTTCTCTAACCCATTCAACTTCATGTAAGACAACGCTTTAAAACTCGCTGAAGTTAGCTGTGGCATTACCACTGCAGTTGGCGCACTTTAAGCGCTCTTTGCGACGCATTTTGTAACCATAGAACAGATTTGTTTAAATTTTGATACGGTGTCCAAATGTGTCGTGAAGACTACTTAAAGTGCGCCAACTGCAATGGTAACGACACAGCGAATTTTTGCGACTACCTTAGCGATTGGATGAAAAATGGTTTATGAAACCAACTGTAAGTTGACGTTAGAAATATAGTACATTTTTGCGTTTAGATCTGCCGTGGAAAAGAAATACACAGACTGGCTATCACCACGGGGAGTGAAAAAGACAATATTTGCGCTATCATATTTCCACCCTCCAACCCCCTAACCGCGTAATAATTGCAACATTTCCCTTCTTCTCTCCTTGCAGCACCAAACAGCTACAAAGGTCTGCTGCTGCGGGCCGAGGTCCTGTACCGACTACAGCACTACCAAAGCGCACTGGCCGACGCCGACAGTGCCCTGAAGAGCCGGCCCACGTCCCACAAGGTCAGTACTAAGTAGTATTAAAGAAAAATGATATCTATTTGCAGTCAAGTCCTTGACATCTCGCTAATTACAGCAGCGTGCCCGCCTGAATGTATGCAACATTCTAAAAAGAGCAACTTTTACCCCAATGAAATAATTACAACTAACTGGTGACGGCCTTTCTCCTTAAGGTGCCGGCCACTCAATTACTTTGTTGTATAACAGCACCATTCGTAACGCCTGGCAGTAGTAACTGGTTTCTCCCTTTTTTTCAAGGCTGATGTGCACGGCACCAGCGCCGGAGAGCCTTGTAGTAATCATTATAATTGTTGCCACCACAACGAATCAACTAGACTAGAAAGAAACTGGCACCGTGTATGGTAATGACTTTGCTGGAAATTTGTATTTTTAAATTTTGAAATTACAAGCTTTTATCTCAACAACGCTGAAAAAGTCTCGAAACCAGGCGGTTGAGTTACCATTGCAATTTGCGCACTTTGAGTGCGCATTGCGTTTTAAAGTGTGCAAACTGCTATGGTAACGCCACAGCTAAAAAAAGTGACGAAACATCAAGATTCAATTTCAATTTAAAAAAAGCCTCGAAAATAGGTTGTTGAGTTACCCTCGCAATTTGCACACTTCCATTGCTCTTTGCGTTACAGTTGAAATATTTCATAAAGAGCGTTTAAAGTGTGCAAACTACTATGGCAACGTCACAGCTAACTCTAGTGAGTTTAAAAAAGTCTCTAAAATATGCAGTCGCATAACCATTGTAGTTTGCGCACTTCACCCGCTCTATATGACACATTTAGAAGTGACAGCAAATCTTAGTGATTCAATAAAATCGCGATAAAAAAGGCAAGTCACCCCCACCGAATGGTACCACCTTTTTCCCAGCAAAGTACCGTTAGTCTCTAGAGATTTCCGCCTTTCGACGCCCGGGACCAGTGTTAGACTAGACCATTACAGACTCTCTGTGTGGAGGTGGGTAGGGTGGCAAAAACTTGTTTGCGTAGGAATCTAGAGGAGACTACGACGACGACGACGACGAAAGTGTCGCCGCATTAATCGTCTGGATTACGGCTTAGTAGCACTGACTAGATTGTGAAATGTTCTTGCTGGTGACTCAGAAGAGATAGCACTGAGGCGATGAATTAGTTGGGTGAATCATATGATTTGTGTTGTTTTTGCAATTTTATACTATTTTTTTTAAATTTCTTAATGAAGTTCACTGACTTTTATTTCAAAAAATTAAATCGAGGTATTTCTCTTACTTAGAAAACTTGTCAAAAGAATTTATTTCGGAAAAAAATGAAACATTTTATCAAGATTTTTTAGAATTTACTAACGGAAACATAAAAAACTCGCTAAAACTAGCTGTTGCGTTACCATCGCAATTTGCACACTTTCAATGCACTTTATGACACATTTTAATACCAGAAATTCAGGGAATCATGCCCCAAAACATCTATCATATTATACGTTTTCGAATGGTATTGGAAAATCTCTTGAATGAGGAAAACTTTTTGAAGTTCTGGCAACCCTGGCAAAAGTTATGATTACTTACAGCAATTTTGCTATTCTTGTCGAAGCTTTAATCGTTAATTTAGGTGAATAATACTTCCGGAATTATCATTATTTTAATTGTTAATTTTTATTTATAAAAAAAAAGATTTTCAATAAGTCAGATATTTTGAAAATCTGGCAATCCTTTTCTAAGATAAAAATACTTAAGCGTGGTTTATTGAACTTTTCTAATCTATTTCTAACTAATCTACAACATTACCTTACAGTCAATAGAATGGGTGTCACAAAGTGAGTTGTTTTAATTCAATACCCAATTCCAAATACATTATCATGCCATCTGAAAAACCATCGGTACCATCTGGTTCTATCGTCTCAACTTTCAAAGGAACCTGCTTATGCATGCACCGCATTAGCGCACTTCCTCATCTTTTATTCGAACATCTTTACCAGGTTATCCAATTCTGCCAGATCAGAAGCTTCATAGGTCAGGAATATTCTCACTGACACTGTGCAAAAAAAATTACCTTTGTTTGAATTTCAATAAATGCTTGAAGATTGTTCAACCAATATGTCTAGGCTTTTCTCAAAAAGTCACCTTTTCACGTCCAAATCAAATCCCACTTCCCACATGTGAGCACGTCGAAACGTGGCTTCCTGGCCTACGTCAAAGTTTTGCTCTCCACATCCCTCTTCGTCTGCGCTGTTCAAACGTGCCAAAACGTGACAAACCGAAAACGTGGCCTCGAAGAATCGCAGAATCGTCTTCCTTTGGTGACATAACACACTCGCACGGCTCTCAATCGCAACCGAATGGGCGATGATTTGAAAAGCCTCACGCCTTCAGCGTGGTCAAATACGTAGCTTTCCGGAAAATTCGTTGACGTTTTCCCTCTTTCGAAAGAAAGACACGCCAGAGTGACTCTTGCGACGGTGGCACATCCATATTTGATGGGTGGGTGGTTTTTTTTCTCGATGAGCAATCGCATGCAAACTAACAGAACGGAGGAATCAATTGTAAGTTGTAACCCTTAGCTACTCAAAGTTGGAAGAGGAATATTGGAAATTGGAAAGAGCATTTCTAATTTGCTAAATGATCTTAAAAATATATATAATGTCGATTTTTGATGATTTTTTGTTTGACATATTTCATGCAATTTCTGAATAGTATGCACGAAATCCTATCCTCCATAGGGACCATTCATAAACTACGTGAACGCTTTTCTGAAAATTGTAGAAGTTTCAAAAATGAAGAGTTTAAAAAAAAGTTAGCTAATATCCAAAGAAGACCTTTTTTTTCATCATAAACCTTTTTAAAATGTTAGTCTCAAATTTTAATATTTGGACACTATTTTTAACAGAAATTGGAAATGGGATCACCAGCCCAGAATATAGAACTTGTTTTCAAAGCCGCGCTTCACAAGCCTCTGTATGGGAAAAAATCGAAAAAAAGTTTTTGAAAACCCTATTTTATACGGTTCTATCCAATTATTCCAAATGTGAGGTTATCACTGGAAACTTGATGCTCTACAACTTTGTCGAACATACCAAAGCTGTAAAACGAGGTCTTAAAAAGTTATAAGCGACGAAACAATTTAATTTTCGAGAGAAAAAACATTGTTTCGCCAGCATCAGGCTCCGGTATCGATAGGTTAATCCTAACAAATTTCGCTTAAAATTAGCACAGATGCTTACATTAACCCATAAATAGCTATCCGCTCGTAGAGCAGGGGTTCATTTTTTTCTGGGCACTCTATCCTGCAAATGAAAATGAAAAATTCTAAAAAAAGGAAATAAAAAAAATATTTTTTGTTCCTGTTTTTTCCTATTTTTTATAGGCGTAAGACAAATCAAAAATTCCACCAAATAGGCTGATTTCCAAGGTTGTTAATCGATAAAATTATCGTCGCTTATATTTTCGTCGAACGATAACGATAATGATTAATTTTCGAAATATGCATTATAAATATCAAACGAAGCAAAATTTTGCATGCCTTTAAACCTTATTGAAGTTTTATTTTTGAAAATTCCAAATATTTTCACAAAATTCCGTATATTTTCAAAAATACTCAAATTTTTGAAATTTTATCGGTATAGAACGCATTATATGCTTTTATTTCGGTGTTTTATTTAAGTAATTTTTGAAAATTTTAAATTTTTTTTAAAAAAACTATAAAAAATTACAAAAGTAAAATATGAAAATTTTGGTACTTTCGAAAAAATATGGTATTCTTTGAAAATTTCGTTTTTTTCCAAAAAAGACTCCAATAATTAAAAAATGCAAAACAATTTCATCTTCGTTTGATACCAATATTGCAAATGTTGAAAATTTTAGTATTTTCGAAAAAAATACATTTTTTTGTATAAAAGTTTTGGTATTAAAAAAAATGGTGAAAAGCATAAAAATTTTTACTTCGTTTGATATCCATATTGAAAATATTCTAAAGTTGAGTATTTTCCAAAAAAAATGGTATTTGTGAAAATTTTAATTTTCAACAAAAAAAACGGTGAAAAGTAAAATGCATCAAAAATTTTGCTTCGCATATTCGCAAATTAATTTTTTTTGTTTTTTTTTTTTTTGCAATAATATGGTATTTTGTGATACTCTTTTTGTTTTTTTTTACAAAAAAAACTCTTATAAAGTGAAAACGCATTCAAAATTTCGCGTTTGATACCCATATTGCAAATTATGATAATTTTCAAATAATTTTAGTATTTTCGAAAAAAATACGGTATTTCGTTAACAATTTTGAGTTTTATACTTTGAAACTTACTAAATTTTCAAAAAATAAATTCTTAGTAAAAACATTGAAAATTGAAAGATTTTAAAAAAGAGTTATCGTTCTGTATCGGCGACAAGATTATCGCCGATAGAATTGTCGAAATGACGATAACGATAGAATTATCCTTATCGCTATCGAGCCTCGATAATGTTATCGTTAACAACTTTGCTGATTTTTAATAGTCAAATCAAAACAATAATGAAATGAAAAAAATGGCTAAGGGTTAATATAAGCAACATCGCAAACCAATCGTTCGCGAAGGAGAATACTCCTTTAGTCAACAAAATTCTGACGTGTCCGTGCCATCTTGTCGCATATTGCCACATTTGCATGTTTGACCTTGAATAAACAAACAGCAAGCAATGTAAACAATAACAAACACTTCGATTTTGCCGATTAGTCTATGCATTTTCCCAAAATTTTAATGATTTCGCACATTTTTATAGGGGACGTGAATGCCAGAGTGTCAAACTGCATCTGTCAAAAAATTCCAATTACATTTTGTCGCAATTGTAGGCTGTGGCAAAATAGCAAGCTGTGACAAAATATCATATGTTCGGAACAACTTTTTGTATGACAAGTGTCAAAATTGCACGGATTTTTTCAGCTTTTATAAGACTTCTCATGATCAAAATCATATTTTGAGGATCTGTGAATTCAATTCTTAACTCAATTTGGCTGAAAATGCATCTGCGTCAGGACTGAACCATTATGACGATTTGAAATCGTGGCAATAACCACCGACCGTTGGCGGCAGCATGAATTTATGGGCAAAAGTTATGAGCATAATTTATTGATACATTTCATCTTCCTCGGGCCTCCTCCGACCACGGCGGTGTGACAAACGGTGTTGTGGGCCGTGAGTTCTGCTTTTTTTGCATGATAAAGTAAACGTGTAAAGGGTGATTCATCATCCATCGCACGATTTGGCAATGATTCAATTTGTCGGAATTGACTGATTGTTTAGGGTAAAATGTAGTTCGTAGGTTATACCAACTTTCAATAATTTGATAATCTTTTAATATTTTCAAATAAATTTGTTGAATCAGTAATCGCCTTTCAAACCGATTTAAGATTAATCACCATCGATTGCTCTTCAAACTATTCCCAAGATTGAAGAAGAATGACGAGCAATTACATCATACTTGTCAAACGATTAATCACATGTCCTTCCACAAGACATCAAGTCGAATCATTCATCAACTAATTTAACAGCAGCAATCTTACAGTTTCGAAGCAAAAAAATGACACAATTTATTCTACCTCGTGCCAAATGTCCACAGTATGTGGTTTTCCAAAGCATCAAAATCTCTCTCTCGCACACACGAAATATTTTGCACCCTCGTCAGCAGGAATGCGGACTGTCATTAATCTCAACTAGCGGGGACTAGACTCACGCCAAGCCGGCCGGTTTGACCACAGAAAGCACGCACATGTAGAGAGAGCGAGGGACAGTTTGGTCTCCAAAACGGTTGCGATAAATTTTCACCTCGACTAACCCAGACCAACCACCGTGCGTCTCCATGGGGTGGCTAGTCGTTTTGGTGTGATCTGGAAGTCGGTTAAGGAAGATCAATTGGATTTTCCGAAAACGAGTTTGTATAGCTTGTTCCGAGCGATGTGGCGGATTTGTTGGGGATTTTTCGTGTTTGAGCGATTTGTAGTAGTGGAAAACTTTGTGTTTCAGATTTTTCAGGCAGTTGCTGGAAGCAAATAACTGAGTTATTATTTCAATTTCCAAACATTCATTATAACGCATTTTTGAAATATTAGTTCCAAAGCAAAAAAAATCATTTGTCATGAAAATTTTAGCACAATTTTTTTAATTGATTCATTTATAAAGATTGAAAATATGGCCTTAAGTTGCTGAGATATTGACATTAGAAAATAGAGGCTTTTGCATGAGACTTTAAAAACTGGAATTTTCCTGTTTGTTTTCTTTTATCCACTGTATCCCAGCAACCCAAGATCTAATCTGCAATGTTTCTTAGTCAAATTTTAGGGAACTTTCTCAACTTTTCGAAAAAACATATTTTTAGAAACTCATGGGCACTATTGTAAAAGATGAAAAACTGCAATCTTACACCCAAAACTGGCAGCGCTAGTCCGAGAGAATGATGGTCTCGAGTCGAGAGAATAGTGGTACCATTCACGGACGCAGAGAACACAGCTCGAGATGGGCGATAGAACTATTCTCTCGAGGTTCATTTGCAAAAAAAGTTCATCTGTCAAACAAAAAA
>NC_068939.1:74818715-74856215 GCF_016801865.2 Culex pipiens pallens
TGGCAGCGCTAGTCCGAGAGAATGATGGTCTCGAGTCGAGAGAATAGTGGTACCATTCACGGACGCAGAGAACACAGCTCGAGATGGGCGATAGAACTATTCTCTCGAGGTTCATTTGCAAAAAAAGTTCATCTGTCAAACAAAAAACCAAAAGTGTCGACAACGGGAATCGAACCACAAACAAACCAATCCAATGACTTAGCTGCCTCGGCCACCACAGCTTGGTGACCATGGAGAAGTCAGAAGTCGATGTATGACACTTGTTGGAGATTTATTGATTCAACTAACGAATGAACTCATTTGTTATGATGGTGTGAGTTGGTACCATTATTCTATCGATTTTGGCAATGAGCCCTCAATAAATTTTGAGAGAACGATTATCTCGATTCTGAATTTTGGGTGTAGTTAATACACAACTTTTAGTGGCCACTCTTGAAAACGGAACACTTTATCATAATTTCTGTAAGTACTTTTCGAATTCAGTTTTACATTTGTAAATCTGTAAATGTTTGGAAAGATTTATACATTTTCCAATAAAAACTATTTATTTTTTTGAAAATTAGCAATTTATTAAATTAATCAAAACCAAAGCTTTATTTTTACTAAAAGTAAATCTTTTTTAAAATACTCCTCATCAATACTTACATCTTTCCCGAAGACTTTGGAGTCACAAATTCCTTTAGATATTCAAATATTTACGTACCGCCAACTGGGGTGAATTGGGACAGTAGTGTAAACCATGTTAGAGCACAATATTTTTCTTTTTCTGGTTAGTTTCGGATAGAACAGACTCAGACCAACAAAATGTGTACATCAATTTCCAAATTAAAAACCTTAAAGTGCTCTAAACACTGCTGTCCCTATTCAGACTGTAGTCCCGATTCGCCTCAGATGACGGTACCACAAGATGGCTTCTTTGGTTATGGGAAAGGCTCTCAGAAGGTTTGAGCCAAATGAAATAAAATAAAATCAATTTCCGAAATTCGAGAAGAATTACTTATATAATATTATTGCCTACATTTAGCTGTTTTTCAAATTTTTAAACTGTATTTTTTTTTTAATTTGGAGCCATTTTGCATCATCAGTTTTTCCATACAAGTCTCTGTACAATTGTGAGAGCTGGTCAAACAAAATGGGCATGTGAATATTCGAAAATCATTATCTTGAGAAGGGATTTTGGATCGATTAGTTGTCTTCGGCAAAGTTGTGAATCATGATAAGAACATTTCCGCAAACAAATATCTCAATTTCTTATTTCAATTTTTATCACAAAAACATCATTTCATTTCATTCATTTTATTTTTGAATTTTTATAGTTGTTTCTAGTCTTTTGAAAATTATGTTCATTTTTTTTTAAATTCAATCGAAATCGATTTGCAATTGGCTTTCCAATTTTAAACAAAATTACTCGATCTAAGAATTTTATAGTTATTTTTCTTTTGAAAAAATGCTTAACTTTTTGCATTTTAAAAATACTTCATAAAGGATGAGCTACAATTTTTAATGATAAAAAAATAAATAATTTTAAAAGTAAAAAACCTAACATTTCAAAAGGGATAAAAATGCTAATTTTTGAGTTTCGCCAAGATTAAATTTTGTGTTGGATGTTTTATAATGCTTTCCGTATGTTTTGATAAATGTAATTTGTTTACAATAAACTTTGTCCGTGTTTTTACCAAAATGCTCAATTAATGATAAAAATAAAATTGAATAACATAACATGTGCAAAACACTCAGTGCATCTTCAGCGCTGGTGGCAAACATCGAAGCAAACCAAATTTGCACCCGAAGTCAACCCCATCGCGGTGCCTGTCACGGTAGCAAATTTGCTCTTAGTTCTTTGGGATTTCACTTTGCTGCCCGCTAAATGTTCAGCCTGTTTGCTACCGCATCAAATTAAATTATGCACGGAAAAATGGAATCAAGCACGGGAAAAAATGAAAATCAGAAAATTCTAAAAACAATTAAAAAATTCAAAAAACAAAAAATAAATAACAAGATTGAAGAAAATATTTTTTAAGTAAAAAAACAATAAAAAATTGAAAAAAATGAAAAATAAAAAATAAATAAAACATTTCTAGAGTTTTTTCAATAGGTCCTATAAATAAACATTAGAAATATCATAGTTTGTAGGACCTTTTCAAAAAAACTATTTTTTTATAAATTTAAAGTTTTTTTTTTAATTTAAAAAAATCCAATAATATAAAAAAAATCAGAAAATCTAAATTAAAAAAAAAATAAAAATCTACAAAATTAAAAAAAAATAAAATCTAAAAAATTTCAATCGAAAAATTCTAAAAAAAGGAAATTAAAAATGTGAAAAAGTAAAACAAAAATCAAAACCTAAACTAAAAAAACACGTTAAACATAAGAGCATGAAAAAATTTATAAAATTGATGAAAATTTAAATTTTAAAACTAAAATGTAGGCTTTTTTGATAACGTTCTATAATCAAATGTTCACATACACATTATTCCGATGGAGGTCTGAAAGGAACAAACTTAATGTTACCTTTGTTTACAGGGCCCAGTCAAAGGAAGTCTACAAACTAACAAATAATAAAAACAAAAAACATATTTTTTTTTAAATTATTACGAATCTTTACAAACTTAAAACAAATAAAAAATCTATCAATCTCATAAATACGATTTTACATTTAAGAATTTTAGATTTTTTTTAATTTTTTGATTTTGGTACTATTTGATTTTTTGAATTTTGGATTTTTTTAATTGTTGTTCATGTTTGCTCTCACCAACCAGAGCAGACATCCAAAAATTTCCAAAACACGCATTCAAAACTTGCCGATAATTTTCTACACATGAACTTGAGATCAAATTTGGTACCTGCTTTGCTACGCGCGGTGGGAGACTCGGGGCAATTCAAGAGCACATTTGATAGGATAAAAACGGGTAGCAAATCGTTGAATTTTTGACATTTTCGAAAAATGAATATGGCTCAAAATGACCTAAAAATAACGGGAAACATAAAAAGTATGGAAAAAAAAGTTGGGTTGAAGTTTTTGTCTTCATACCTGATTAAAATCATGGAGATAAAAATAGGTGAATTTGAAATTTCAATCTTAAATTTTATTTATTTCAACAAATCGTATTTCAAAACTGATTGAAACATGATGTTTTTTAAAGAAAAATAGTTTAAACTAATTTTATATAGTTTTTCAATCTCAACATTTCAGTTGCTTAAATTGTACGGTCAAGTTCTGATGATTCAGCATTAGAATCCAGATGAAAATAAATGCATTTTCCCTAGGTTTAGTTGCATAAAGTTTTTTAATGATCACAAATACTTAGTAATTATACAAATACAATCCAGACTCGATTATCCGAAGGCCTCAGGAAAAATTCACTTTGGATAATCTGGTTAAGAATGTTTAAATCCAAGATGGCGGCCAAAATGGCGGTGAAGAAATATGTATTAAGAAAATGTTTTTGGTAATTTAACAGGAAATCTACCATTAAAATTTAAATAAAATGGGGTCGCACTATAAAAATAAAATAAAACGGAAAAATAAATATATTTCTGTTCACACTTCGATTCTCTGACGTATCATACAAACCCTGGACTGTATTTTTGTATGATATTTTTGATAAGGCTTGTATAAACTCATTTTTTTTTAATTTTCAACAATAATTATCACAAAATGCTTGATTTATTTTTACAATTATGCTGCTTTCAAAAAAAAGTAATATTTTTTGTGTTTCTGGACTTCACAAATTATTTTAAATCATCGCATTCAAGAACTCACTCCAACCCAAACATAAACCACAACAAATCCGTTCCCCCACCATGGGTTGGTCACTTGTCACGATGCCGTGTCGTAATGACGGATTGTTTTTTTCGTTTTTGGTTTTGACAAGGAGAACGCGGTGCCCCGGGCCGAAGGCTTACGTTACCTCATCGAAGAACTGTGTCCAGTTCAGAAAGCCAGCCAGTCGTAATGCAACTGGCAGAATTTTGTTTCGTAACCGATTACGAATGGCGTATTTTTTTTTTTCTGTTACGTCGCTGAGCCCTGGAGGAGGCAGGGTATTTTAGTTCTCAAAGCGAGCGACACGTTTGGCCAGATCACGTGGAGGGTGATTTTTTCTTCTTGGTTATTTCTGGATGCATTGTGGAAGTTGGCTAGACGGGGAACTGCTGTAATTGACTATTCATTGTTGGTCCTGAGTCTCAATTGAGTGCATTTTTGTTTAAATGGCTAAAACTTGTTTCCTATCCATTTCAACAGGCCCACTACCTGCGTGCCCTCGCCCTATCGGCGCTCGGCAAACCGGAAGCGGCCATCACCGCCCACTGCGTGGCACTTTTCCTCGACAAACAGTCCGTGAGCGTGGCCTCCGGGATAAAACAGGAAATTGCCAAGGTATTAATATCAATTAGAGAAATTCTACTGAAATGATAGCTAATTAATTTCATATTTCTCCAGGACCTCCAACAACTCCTTGCGGCGGCCGGAACTCGCCGGGAACCGGACCTGCCCCTCGCCCTCCGCGACCCACTGGCACTGCTGTTCGGCACGCCCTACTCGCTGATGAGTTCGCGCAAGCGACGCCACCACCGGATCCTATCCGCGCACAAACACAAGGCGAAAAAGCAGTACGCGACCCTGCGGACGGCCGACTTTGACGACGTGGACCATTCCGACGAGGACGAAGAGGACAGCTATCTGAGGGCGGCTTCGCTGCTCGACGAGATGGACGACGAGGAGGGCTTTCTGAGGAGTGCGATGATGAACCCACCGCACCACCGGCGGAAATCGCTGACGGCGTACAATTTGAGCTTCTTCAGCACCCAGCGACAGCAACAGGACCGCTTCCGGCGGGACCAATCGACGGCAATCATTCCAAGGCCAAATGCGAGGCTGCGCGCGTTCGTTGATCGAATGAGCGCGGAGCTGGAGTCGGTCCGATGGACGGCGGAGGCCACTCCGGTGCGGTTGACCGTAAGTTCGAGCTCCATCGAACCGTCCGACTTTGACTGCGTGCTCTGCTGTCGAACGCTGTGGCGACCGGTCGTTACCCCATGTGGACACACCTACTGCTGGGTTTGCCTCGACCGCTGCATGGACTACTCACCGTCCTGCCCACTCTGCATGGCCCCCCTAATCGAGCAGTTCCGGCACCATCACCAACGGACGCCGAACCTCCAAAGCCTCCTCGCGACGGCAGCCGCCTCCAACCCAACTCTGATCTCACTGTCCAAATGCAAGGTCACCTCCTTCGTCGAACAAGCCATGCAACGGTTCATCCCGGAAGCGTACGAAAAGCGCCAACGCCAGGAACTGGACCGCGAGCCAACAGTCCCCGTGTTCATCTGCACGACGGCCTTCCCCTCAGTCCCGTGCCCCCTTTTCGTGTACGAACCCCGCTACAAGCTGATGGTCCGGCGGGCCATCGAAAGCGGCGAACGCCAGTTCGGAATCGCCCTCCCCCAAGCCGGTCGTCAACGGTACGTCGAGTACGGCACCATGCTGGACATCCGGGACTGCGTTCAGCTCGGCGACGGCTGCTCGATACTCTCCACCGTGGGAAGTAGACGCTTTCGGGTGATCGCACGGCACGAGCAGGACGGGTACGACACGGCGAACGTGGAGTTTATCCAGGACGAGCCGGACTCGTGGGAGGTGGTGCGGAAGTTGCACGAAAAGGTGCACGAGAAGGCGATCGGATGGCACGAGAGTTTGCAGGAGAGGAAAAAGTCGGAGATTGCGAAGAGCTTTGGGCGGATGCCGACGTTGGAAGAGAACTGGGAGCGGCTGGTGGACGGGCCGGCGTGGGCGTGGTGGATCATCGCGATACTGCCGCTGAGCGAGCAGTTGAAGGTGAGTGTCATCGTTGAAATGTTTAGATTCTAGTTTTATGTGCCCGGGCAGATGGTAATAACAAAATTCATGCCATTTCAATAACAAATACTGTTAAAATAACAGTAAGTGTTATGAATTCTTCTTGAAAAATCAATTTTTGCATAAGAGTTTAATAACAGTTTATGTTATCATAACAAAATTTGTTATTGGTCTGATATTGGTTGAAAGCCAAAACAACTTTGGAATAACATTTTTTGTTATGGAAGAATACCTTCAAATGTTATTGGGATGATCGGATTAGTTGTTAAAATAACAAAAAATAATAACATAGATTTGTTCGAAGAATAACTGAGAATGTTATTAGTTTGTTATTACAATAACAATTCAATTGTGGTTTGGTTGAGCGTTTTAGCAGAATGCATTACTGTGAATACAAAGAGACGAGTTGTTCCTTTTAATTCCGGTATATATTTTTAATATCTTGACAGATACGTATTTCGTCTACTACTTGCAGACTTCATCAGTGTTCTGTTCTCGTCTCTTTGTATTCACAACAATTCAATAACAAAAAATGCATAACGACGGATAACAAGTCTTGTTATAAATAACATTAAATGTTATTGGCCTGGTATTTTCAAATATCAAAAAATGTTATTCCCAAGTTATTACCGTCTGCTCGGGATGTACAAAGAATTCTTAGTGGCGGAAAAAAAGGTCGAATTCAAAAATTAGGGTCACGTAAAAAGTAATTGGACTTTTACTCATTATTTCACCCTTTTGAAATGTTCGTCTGGTTTGAAAAAAAAAATGAAAATATTGTTTTCGAAAAGAACGGAAAATTTCACGAATGTTTCGTATTTTTACATTGAAAATCGGACCATTAGTTGCAGAGGTATCGACAATAGAAAAAGTTGTGTTGTTTGGGTGAGACTTAGAAAACATCAATTTTCCTGTTTTTAAATCTTTGCATAGCAATATCTCAGCAACTAAGGGTCATATCAACAAAGTTCAAAAAAGCAAAATATAGATAATTTTCTCATTTTTCTTTGTTTTCAAAGGTGTTTAAACATGGGCACTTATTTATAAAAAAAAATAACTGCGACTATTTTCAAAAAAGCTACCTAAAAATGGTTATGACATGAAAACAGTGCACTTTATCAAAATTTCACTTAATTACTTTTTGATTGCCAATTCGATTTTACATCGAAAAATGGAGGTGAAAAATTTTTGCGACCAATATTTGATATTGATTTCAAAATTTATAACTCATTCAAGATTTTTTGCACATTCTGGAAATTTCTGAAAAGTTGGCATTTGATCTCCCCTAAAACATATTAGAAAATAAAAAAGAATAAAAATAGTGATTTTTGCAAATCAAGTTTTAGTGAAACAAAGTGAAATTGCAAATCAGCAAAAATGTTTTTAACGCGTATAATTTTTTTCAGTGTAGTCCTCATCCATACCTACAACTTTGCCGAAGACACCAAATCGATCAAAAAATTCCTTCGAAAGATACAGATTTTTGAATCTTCATATTTATAATTTTTGTATGGACAGCCTCCAAATTTGTATGAAAAATTATATGGACAAACTAATGATGCAAAATGGCTTCTTTGGGCATACCGAAGGCACCAAAACAGTTTCAGCCAGAATTAAAAATACAAAAATATAATTTAAAAAACACCGATTTCGTAGAGAACTGCTCCCTTTTCAAATGTTGCTCCAGAAATGGGACAGGCTAGTGTCCATTTTTTTCCTTCTCTGAAAAAAACTTTGCGAGTAGATTAAATAATATTTCATACCATTTCCGTTTTTATATGATTCTCATTCCATTCCTTTTATCAACTTTTCAGCACCTTAAATTACAGTTAACATTAAGTATTTTTGACTATTTCTAAGTAATACATAGCTCAAATAAAGAAAGCAAGCAACTCTTCTTTGTTGATTTCTCTAAAAATTGTATTTTGATAGCGGAAAACTGCAAAAGTGATGCCAAAAATGGGTATTAGGGTGGCTTGACGTTTTTTATGGAAAATCTTCAAAAATTGCCAAATCAGAACACAGCTATTTTCTGATCGTAATTAGGCCTCAAAACAACCCCCTAAATTTGGAAGCAATCAGTGCTGACCCGAATCGGCTCCCCTTCCACTAACATTTACACATAAGATCCTCTGTAATCACTCTTAGCTTTAAGTCAAATGTAATTACAAAAGCCGACTCGGTCCTAACCAGGTCCCAGCACCGAAATGGACCTTATAAAAATAATTTTATGAAAAAAAGTGCTGACCCGGCTTTCCACAAACCATTTCAATTTTGTATGGGAAAACAAACTTCTGCCAATTGAAAACTAATACCATAGCAGTCAAATTGAGAAAATTTTCTAGCACTTTTTAAGAGAAATTTTGGTCCTATCTTGCCCCTGGCATAAGAAACAGCTTTCTCAAAACTGGTCTAAAAACGTTATTTTCACATTTAAGACCAGTTTTGAGCAATTTTCAAATTTTAATTTCAGTTTTAATTTTTTTATATTTGAAAATCAGACTACCAATCTCTAATAACACTGACCTACAAAAATTGACAAAAATGACTGCGCATGCTCAACTCGAGGGGAAGCATAAATTTTGGAATCCCCAGAAAAACGTGTACTTTGAATTTTTCAAAAATATTTAGACAGGGCCGAATGGTTTTTCTCCAAAGTTTGTCCCTTTTTCAATACATTAAATTCCAGTATTTTTTTCCAAAAATACATAGTTTTTTATAGTTTGAGTATTTAAAAAAAAAAACCCTACAACTTTCGAAAATTGAGAAATTTTCTGAATACAGTCCAGACTCGACAATCCGAAGCCTCGATTATCCGAAGTGTGTATGGGACTTCGGATAATCGAATAACGAAATTTTTTTTTCGTACTTTATTTTTTTTTTACTTTTATCATATATTTCAAGTTTTGCGACCCCATTTTAGAAAAAAAATAAATGGTTGATTGCCTATTTAATTAAAAAATGCATTTTTTATATTTCATCACCGCCATCTTGGTTTAAAAAAATCACTTTAGAGTAGTTTAGGGGTCATACTAAAGCTTAACAATCAAAAATGTGACAAAAAAAAAAATGTTTTTTAGTGATTCGATTATCCGAAGTGAAATTTTCTAAGGCCTTCGGATAATCGAGTCTGGACTATATTTGATATCCATTAAACATCAAATTTTAATATTTTTTCAAAAGTAATTGTTGTATGAATATGTGGAGTACTTTTAAAAAATGCTTTCAATATAGATATCTGTTAGAAATTCTCGATCATTTGATTCTATATTACCAAAACATAACATAATATAACACATACTAGTTTTTTTTTTTCCTCACAAATACCGTAAACCGGGGTGACTTTGATAGGATTTCAATTTGTTTTTAGAATATTTTCCAACAGTTAAGGTTTTTCTCAAGATTAATATTTTTAAAACATGTACTGGGGTAGACCACACAAAGTCCATGCACTATTTCGGAAAAAAAGTTTTTTCAATCATGTTTAGAAAAATAGTTACGTTAAAAATTCTTAGTTTTAATTCCGGGGTGACTTTGATAGTCATAGTTTTTCTTGTTAAAATCATATTTAAGATGTTCAAACTTTATTTGTCCGCTAAATGTACCATCACTTAAGCAGTTGATATAGTTTTTAAGAAAAAAAAATCAATGTTCATATTTATTTAACTAAGTTTATACGCTTTTTAGCAAAATACATATAAATTTTAGGTAAAATTGTTAAAAAGTCAGAATTTGGCCAGAAATTTGTTAAAACTAGTTTTGTTTGTAAAATTATCGATTTATATTGCATTTTATACTGAATTCGAAGCACGAATCACAAGTTTTCACATTTTACATGAAATTTGTTCAACTGAAATTGCCTATAAATTTGGAGATTTTTTTAATTGTGTTTCAAAAACACATATTATTTATTATTTACAAACTTATTTTACCTTCTCCTAGTGGAAAATTGCCCAAAGAATCCGAAAATGCATTCCGTTTTCTGATTAAAAATCATGTTCATTGAGAAAATTATGACACTTTGGGAAGTTTAAAATAATGACTTTCATCAACATTTTCTTAACTATAGTTAACTAACATTTTAACCTTGTCAATTTATGAAAAGTTCTTCTTGAGGTACTTTGAACACTTCTCTACCACGGTCAGTATTTTTCTAAACCATTCCTTACGTATTTTAATTGTACTCTTCATTTTGCGGAAAAATCACAAACCTATCAAAGTCACCCCGGCTATCAAAGTCACCCCGTTTTACGGTACGTAGTTTCATGATAATTTTAAGTATCTTCAAAGCATAAAAATTTAGTTTTTTTTATTAGTGGCTGAAATAAAATCCTTTTACTATTTGACCTATCAGAAATTCTGATGTCCCAAAAAACATACAATTATCACAAATTATTTGTCGTAAAATAAATTAGTAAAACAAATTGAGCGCACTAAACAATGGTTGCCTCTACATCCATCTACTCTACATCCAAATTATGTTCTGATGCAATGATGCAGATTGTCACATTTGCCTCTAAAGGACATATTTTTATCATGCTCCATTCACAAATGACGTAGCATTTTTTTTTGTATTTTGGATTTTCTACTAATAAACATTAGTTTTAATGTAAAAGACACAGCTGATTTTTTTTAAGAAAATTTAAAACCAGCATTTAGAACGGCGAAACTTTGGGGTGGTGCCATAAAAGACGGTTTGGTCCGTTTTGGATTTCAATCGAGATTCTTGCTCGTTTTGATGGTATCAACAGCCACTCAAAATTTGAGCTTGATTTCTAGTTTGATACGGATGAGGTGGAATTACCTAAATATAACACTTAATTACCAAGAAAAACTCACTTATATTAATATAAATACCATCATTCCTATCCTTCCAGGTTAACATCCTGTCCACAACCAGCCTCGAGAAGCGACTACGCGCAATCGACAAAACGCTAAACCTCGCTCCGCAAAAGCAACGCCGCTCGCCGGTCTACGTGGTTCCTTCATCGCCCGCGTCACCCCCGCCGGTCGGATGTTGCGACGTCGTCGTTGGAGGAGTCACTTCCGGCACCAGCCTGCACCAGCAACACGCTCACCATCAAAGCCCAAACCATCATCATCATCACGACCAGCATCATCAGAGTCAGCAGCATCATGATCACCATCATGAACAATGCCAAGCAATCGACTGTTGCTTACGAGAAAGAACTACCTCAGCAGATTCAGCAGATCATCATCATCTCCACCACGAAAGTGATAGAAACAGTTCCGGAGGCCATCATCATCACCATCATCATCCGATCCACCATCTGAGCCAATCCGCGGACGCCGGCGACTATCTGCTGTAAAGTGTCCTCCCCTCTCCAAAATCAAACTAAAAGTTTAATGTAATGTAATCACACAAAACACAAAAAAACACACACACAGACACACAATTGCAACTAAATGGTTCTCTTCTATTAACTTCGCGGAACAAGCAGACAAACAAATAGTGTAATGTGTAATAGAGTGTAACAAAAAGAAAACAAAATGCCATAGTCAAAAAATGATAGCTAAAACAAATAAATCCCCCTCTCCCTTTTGTCACTCCCCGGTAGAGATGCCCTTAAATCAGCGTGGACAAGTCTGGCGCGCGTGTATTTTATCCAAGCCTCGTGTGATTTTTAAATGAAATACCAAATTTAACGCAGTTCGAGTTTGAAAACTGCGAGCTTTAATTGAAACACAACGTTTTAAAACAAACTACATTTTTCCCAAGTTTTCCTCTCGTTCTTAATAAAAAAAAACAAATCAAAACCTATTAAAGTCACAATAACCCTCTTAATCAGAAGCTATCTCGTGTGAAGCAAATTTAAGTGTTGTTCGACCTTTTCCGCTTGTCGCATTTTTCAAAACAAATCGAAATACCTTCACTTTCTCTACTCTATTTTTAACCTTTTTACTCCAAAATAATAAAAAAAAACAAGCATCAACAAAAACCTTTTCAAACTCTCTTCCAAACTAATCACACCCTTTACTTGGTGAACATTTCTCCTACGTTATCGAGCGTGGCTAATCGTTTGTATGAAAGCATTTGAAAGGATTGAAGGATGAAGAAAATAATAAGAAATAAAAGGATGCCATATTTGATCGACAAAAGGAAGGGGTCATTTGGTAAGGTTTCGCATAAAATTTGGGAATGAGTGAATCTTTTATGTCATAAAGAAGATTAAATTATACCGTTCAAAATTTTTAAATTTATCTCTATTCTAGTGTAATTCCACGTTTCCAGCATTGAGTGTGTTCATATTACATCACAAAAGATGTAATATTACAACAACCAATTTTACACTTTCCATGTTAATAAAAAACCTTTTCTTGAAAAATATATAAAAAGGAAACTTTGTTTGATAATCGGTTTTGGTAAGAACTTCTTTCAAATTTATCAAAAATCATGTTCAAAGTAAAAAATATGATAATAATATTACATGATGTGATGTGTAATTTACATCTGAAAATGTGGGCCGTTTTTGTTCCCTAAAAAATAGACAAAACTACTTCAAATTTCTCAAATTTTCATAATTTGCAACAGTGAAATATCGACGAAGCAAATTTTTGTTTGAATTTTCCCTGTGCCTTTGATTTGGTAAAATACAAAAAATTTAAAAAAAAACCGTATTTTTTCGAAAATTCTCAATTTTTTTATATTTTTATACGCATTTTCATTTTAATGAGAACTTTTTTGTAAAATACTAAAATTTTCACAAAGTTTTTTTTTTTTAAAGAGTATTTTTTCTTAAACACTCTACCTTAAACACAGATTTTTTTAAATACTCAAATTTTAATAAAAAGTACTGTATTGATGATGCTATGAGACGCGGGTTCGATTCCCGCCTTATCCACTGAGCTTCTATCGGATGGTGAAGTAAAACGTCGGTCCCGGTTTCTCCTGTCTCGTCAGAGGCGCTGGAGCAGAAATCCCACGTTAGAGGAAGGCCATGCCCCGGGGGGCGTAGTGCCAATAGTTTCGTTTTCGTTTCGTATTTTGAAAATATGGTTTTCATGCCAAATTTTGTATTATAAATTGAGAATACATTCAAAATTTTGCTTCGTTTGATACTCATATTGAGAATTTTCATACAGTGTCGCTTCGTCCGATACTTTTATTGCAAAATATAATAATAAGAGTATTTTATTTTATGCAAATTTTACTATTTTGCAAATAAAAAAATCAAAATAAAGCGAAAATGCATGCAAAATATTGCTTCGTTTGATACGAAATATGGAAATTTAAGTATTTTTGCCAAATGCGTTTTTTTTTTATGAAAATTTTAATATTTAACTTAAAAAACTGTTATAAAGTGAAAATTTACACAAAATTTCGCTTCTTTTGAATGCAAATTTAACAAATTTGAAAAGTACGGTTATTTTTAAACTACTTTGAATGTTTAACAAAAGAACTTTGAAAAATTAACAAAATGTACATGTTTTCACAGCGGAAGAAGTTTAATTCGCAGAGTGGAAATGGAAAAATATCAATATCGCATATTTTCACGTATTTTTACATAAACTTTTGTGTAAAATAGGAATCACATAAACAAGAATTCAATTTTACTTTGATGATGTCATCTTTCAAACAGATTTTGTGCAAGCAAAAAATTAGAAATTTTATCTCAAAAGCTAAGTAAAATTACATAATCGAGGTGAAATTTGAATATATTTTTTAATGATCCCAATTTTTCTTATTAATCTGTGTAAATTTACATCTAAAATCAACTCTTTTTATTTACTATTGATGTTTGGAAAACCATTTTGCAATCTAAAGCATTCAATTTAGTTGATATTTGATTCAGATTTCCAATTAAAAAAGTGTAATATAGAAAAAAACAAACGATGAAATGAAAAGTTTAGGTAAATTTTGATTTCATGTGATTTTACTCAAAAAAATAAATTACATAGAAAAAGATTATAACTTTGTACAGCCTATGTAATTTTACTCAGTCTGTGACGTAAGAAAAAAATACATTTTGTTCTGTCTGAAACATTTGTGTAAGAAAAATGTGAATTTTACATCAGAGATTGGGTTAAACAAGGCAGGTAAAATTAACATGTTTTTCTATGTAACTTTTTTTTACTCAGTAATTTAGTTAAAATTACTTGTAGAAAAAGGTAAATTCTCAATTTTAAAAATTCAACTCGTGGTTATTTAACTTTTTTTGTTTGATTGGTTCTGTTATATGCTAGAAGCTAATATCAAGCATAGTGGAACATAAATTGTGGATTTTTAATATGCATGAGCAGCATTTCCAAAAAGTGAGCTAAATGTCAAAAAGACATTTACCAAATGAAAAAAAAATGTCAATCTTTTTTTCACCAAGTTTTATGTTGTGAGATGTGAAAGAGCATATTTTTTTTTATTTTTCTTACAATTTCGAGCTTTTAATTTTCCAATTATCTTGCGAAACAAGAGCGGATGACCCTTAAAACAAGATTGAGGTTACGTTTCAAGCTCATTCTTACGTTATCTTCTTGCAATTAATTTTTCAAGGCTGTAAGTAATTAACTTTTTCCTTCATTCTTGAGGAAGACTGCCGAAATATAACCTCAATCTGTGCTAGAAAAAATGTCGATCAGCAAGGCAGCCAAAACATTAAATGAATCAAAGCAGGCCGGCCACGCAGGCAAAGCAACGCTAGCGATGGGCAGCGCTGTGAAACCCACTCACACACTCACATGATGACAATCTTTCAAAGTAAACAACAAACCCCTTTAAAAACATAACCTAATCAAACAAAAACACACAAGTAGTTTGAAAAGAATGTAAACAAAATCAAACCCCAACCAACTGTCAGTAGAGATCTTAGCAATCCTGAAAAAAAAACCGGAAAACTTTAAGAAAACAATCAGAAAACGAAAGAAGAGCAAAGAGGACAGGTTCCCCTTTTCCTTCCCGTTTTATTACCGTGTAAGCAAGTAAACAAGTAAGAAGTCAAATGTCTGTGCCGTACCGAGAGTGACACCAGAAACACTGAAACAAAACAAAAAAACAAACAAAATGAATCCGTTTGCGTTTTCCTTACAACTAAAGCTGTGAATATGTTTAGAAGCTTGGTGTTGTTTCCCACACTTGATTGGTTAAGATTTTTTTTGTTTGGAGAAATTCGATCTGTCGAACATTGGAAGTCGATATTTTTTTCCGTTTACTCGAAAAGAAAAAAAGAAGAAACAAAACAGCAAAACAAATACAAGTTAATTTGTGATAAATCATCTAATTTTAAACCAGAAACACTATCGCAACTCGCGTTTTAGAGCTTAAGAAACACAACCTTTTTTTACTCTCATTTTGTAAGCTTTGTTCTATAAATGTTCGATTTAAGTTAGGTTTCCTCCTAAGAAACGAATCAAATAAATCCACCACTGAATAACTACTGATAATAAAAGTTAAAAAAAAACTGCATTTGAAAAAAGCCAACCTTCCTGCGTGATTCAACGCTTTCCCACTTTTTTCCAACTTTCTTTTGTAAAACCCCTTTAAAGTAAAGCAAGAAAACAAATACAAATACGTGTGATCGTGATAAATTTATATAGGACAAGAAATCACACACTGAAAAAAAATTAAGCAAGCAAACTCTTTGTAAATGTCTCCCAAAAAACACACCGAAAAAACTCACACTCGTTGTAATGCTCCATCTTCTCTGAATTCCAGCTGTGCAAACACCGAGGTCAAAACAAAAACCACAAACAAAAACACAAAGAAATCTCTGTAAAAGCCATGTTAGTGTGTAGTCGGAAATCGTGTTAGGTATTGTAATCACAAACAAAACAAAACAAAATCTGTGGCAGAGAAGAACAAAACAGGTGGAAATATTTAAAACGCTAAATTATTGTGTCCAAAACAACCGGATGACACGCGTGAAGAGGAGGGCAGCGCAAGAAACAACCTATTCGATGAATTTTTCACTTATGAAAACTTTATATTTATGATAGATTGGAAGCAAGCAACGCAGCAACAAAACAGAGTGTGTATCGTGTGCAGAAATGGGTGTGGAATGAAGATGAGAAGAAGAAAAATCTAGAAAACAAACAAAAAATAAAACTCTTTCAAAATCCTATTTTCTAAAAACGTGGATCTAATAAATTTTCGAGCTATAGCCAAATTTGTTCTTGTCTTGTCGTGAAAGAAATGTCCCTCATTATGTCTTTTTGCTGTATAATCTAACCTCTCTGAATTATTTGTTGAGCATTGATTAATGTTGATGATAAACAATAATTCTGCAAAATATATTTTCTGCGTGTAATGTTGTTGTTATTTTCTCCATGGAGACGCACGGTAAATCGTGGCATATGCATGTTGCAGTACACAAATGAGGCGTCTGGAAAATTGTTGCGTAGCATGCTGAGAAAATGTAGCGCAACGCGATTTTCCCCAATCGTACATGTTGCGTGACGTTTTGCAGGAATTGAGGCGTTTTGGATTTGTTTCTTCTGCAAATTAATGCACTTTATAAATGTGTGTGTGTTTTTTTTTTCAGCTGCCTCTCTAGGAAGCGAAGCGGAATGGGCCATCCTAAGCAAACAAGCCATTCCGTTTCATTTAACGTAAAAAAAAACCTTCCACTTTAACGACCCCCGAGTCGTCTTTTGTGGTCTCTGTTACAAGTTTCTGCTCATTTCTAGGCGTCCGAAGGCTATGTGTGTCACCCAAAACCTCTTTTACACCAATGGACCGACGTTTTACTTCCCTATCCGATAGAAGGCGTAATCAGGCAAATCTCATCTCGAAAATGAACCGGGTCCGTCTGGGATTGAACCCAGGCCTTACTGGGGTGAGAGGCTATCACGCTAACCACTACACCACCGGAAACCGGCGTGCTGAAAATAAAAAAAACTGCTCATGTTTGAAAGAATGCAAAAAAGAATGAAATGATTCAAAAAATTTGCTTAAAAACAAAAAATGCAAAACGCACAAAAATTGTAAATTGTATGTTTGAACTCGATTTTTCTTTAAACAGTTCTTTTTATGATAAAAAATAGAAAAAATATATATAGGATGTCCTTGTTTGTTTGCCATGTATTTCCTTTAAAAAATGGGTTTACATGTATATTTTTACGGTGTTTTGTCAATTCGGTGAAATGACTTTCGGCGAAATGTACACAGCCAAAAAAACCGATGGTAAAATCGCATGCAAAAGCATGCACATCACCTTCGTCAAAAAAGACACTTAATATTACACGCTGCATGTACAATATTTGTAAACACAAAAAAAAGTTTCAACCGACGGGACTCAAACCCAACGCCTACAGTAAGGATTGGTGCCTTAGCCCGCTCGGCCATCGGACCGATGAAAAATGGAAAGGACAAACGTATATGTGAGATTCACATTTCGGTCAAGCAGTTTTCCCATACTGATGGCTACATATTTCAGGGTGTAATATTACACAGAACGTCATAGAATAACGCAAAATTTTATTTTACACCCAGGCCTTTTACACGCTGCTGGAATACCTACTACTTTATTTGCTGTGTACCATGCGGTGAAACGACACTAGGCGAATCAACATTCGGTGAAATGTCCCGCATTGAACTGTTAATCACTCGATTTCAGTTGAAAACGCTTTTTATGAGCTGCAATTGATCGTCTAAGTGCTGGTATGACAACATTGTAGGCACGGTGGAGTTCGATGCTGTTTCCCTAGCCTTTGACAAACAAAAAAACAAACTCGCACTGTTTCGTGTTTGGCGGCAGTTTTCCAAACTTGCAAACATCTCAAAATGTATGCAGGCTGACGTTTCTGAAAACAAATCGTCGCCGTCGTGCTAACTTATCGCACGTGCATTTTGGGCCAAATTGAGTTAAGAACGCCATTGTTGCAGCTCTCAATGCCTCATCTTTTGACCTTCACAGATCCCCAAAATTCGATTTCAACCACGGGGATGCTTCGGCTGTCATCTGCATACAATGTCACTGAAGCCTAAAAAGTACCAAAGTTTTGGTGTCTAGTGTCAAAATTATAGGGAGTAACATGACGAAAAGGGCGCAAAATCGAAAGGACGAAAATATTTTTTTCTTTATTTTTGTTTCGTTAGTTAAAATTAAATTAAATGTGTCCTACCATTATCCGGGGCAAATCGAGACACATGGGGTGAATTGAGAAGTGATTTTAGCAATGGTTTTGCACAATATTTGAATATTTTTTAATTTGTTTCAGTAGGAATAGACACAAAACAACAAAATTAGTTTCTAAATTTGAACTTTTATGTCTAAAAACAGCTGTTCTGGCTTTCTTGTCGAAAATTTACCAACACATTCAAACCACGGGGTACCATAGAAGTTGGTTTGTTTGACTCAAAAACATGCTTTTTTTGTAAAGCCCCACAACGTGAACCCCACAACGTCCCTAACAATGGGCTATGCCCTGTTCGTGGACTCGCTCTTAAGGTTTCCCAACAACATGGTTGAGCTCAACCGCCTCAAATTAGGTCCTAAAATGAAGCTTAGATTGTTGATATTATTGTTTACAGCGATAAAGCTTATTTTTATGGGTACAATGACCCTTTGTACGACCACAAAGAGTTTAAAATGGATTTTTGAATCAATTTTGAAAAAAATATCCTCGCGGTCCTTCTTGACAGAAAAGCTCCTATTTGACAGCTCGTTCCAAGGGGACCATAGTTGATCCATCGAAAAAATGTTGTCTTGTCAATATTTTTTTTTTTGCATTAAAATGAAAAAAGTGATCAGAAATGGTTTTTATTCGTGTTTTTACCGTTATACATAAAAATTGACATAGGGCTTTAGTACTCAATTGTAGATTTAAATTAACATTATGATGATCTGTAAGTTCATTGGCCAAGACATTTTTTCGGCTATAAGTTCTTCAGCAAATTGATTGAACTCATCAAAATCTACTAGGTAAACTTGTTATTTTTGTCTGAGGTTAAATGTAAAATTCGCGTAGATTTTTTTTCAAAAGGCCCATTTAATTAGTAAAAAACAGCAGTAATTTAAACAAAAGTTGCATATGTAAACACAACAATTGTTAAGTTATTTACAAAACAGTTTCAACTTTCAAAATTCTTTGCCCTGCCCCTCTGATTCGCCTGATTTGCACCAAAAATAATCGCTACAAGAGTTTTCGCACCCGCCGAATGACAAAAATTTAAAAACCCTTTTCGTGGAGGCGCGTCATCTTTGCAGTATGTGCTGTACTGATGTGCATGTGCTGTACTGATGCATGGCTCTGTAACATACTTTGCCGTGTGACATCATGTTCGGAACGTAGCAACTTGGATACAACATTGCATGCAAGAGGCCATTCAGCGTTAGGGTAAAGATAGCCAATATCACCATTTCGATATAAATTATAGTGACTATGGACAAGGATAAAAGAGAATCTGGACCAAAATTGCATGCATTGCATGCACCTTTTTCAACTCATGCGCAAAAATTCAATGTTGTGATAAAAATGTGGTTAGATTAGTAATTTTTTTAGGTGTTGATACATAATGTTCCGATTAAAATGAAAATTAAATGCAATTCATGGGGCAAATTCTGGTATATTTGGCAGGTTAAGCATTCGCTCTTAACTCCATCCAATTTGCGGATTTTCACTATTTAAATAACTTATTTTGTAAAACTGTCGATAGAAACTTGCTAGCTCACTTCCTATTGAGCTATTTCGGTTGAACATGCTTTTTATGAGCTGTAATTAAAATCAGAGTGCTGATATGGCAACATTAGAGGCCAATGGAGTAAGATGCTTTTCTTCTATTGTTGTTTCTTGTTTCACGATTGGCTACTTTATGGAATCTTTGTGACTTATTTTTGCAAATTAGTTTTTTTTCAATAAAACATTATACAATTTAACAAAACTACTGGTTTGATCAAATTGATATTAATGATTTTATTCAGGTTGTTTTTTTGTTTACAATTCCTAAACTGTACTTATTTTGTTCAACAAAACATCTTAGATTTGCATTTCTTGTAATAACACACAGCCCAACTTGGGTCAATTTTAACGCACCACCTGCTAACAAGTATCATTAAGCTGTTTAACATTTCTTTTCGCAGCTTTGGCTGTGATGGATACTCCCAGTTTGAGGCTCATATTTGCATATTTCACTTGTTACAAAACTGAAAAGAGCCAGACAGAAAAAACAACCCACGTCATTGTTTGGACGTTATTTGCTTATACTTATTAGTTAGTTGTTCACATCAACCTCACCTCGATTCGATTGCGTCTGACGACGCGTTAATTTGCCGAGCTTTTGCTACAGTTGTGCTCTAGTAGATGCTACTTAGGCGCACTTGCTGGCTGCAGAGTGTGACCATCATCGGTACCACCATTTATAACAACCAGCTTTTTTTCGCTGCCCACTACTGTCTTTGGGTGGAGAAGGTCGAGTTAAGAGAGCATTCGGTAGAGGAATAGGAGGACATTGTGGCTTATTAGCGAATTTGTTTGCGACCTCACTTCACACCTGCAGCAGCATGTCCGAGAGTGATCATTGAGAGTGTCGGACATTTTTGGCTAATTTTAAACCGACTTGTGACTTGTGAGTTACATGCAAACTAAAAAATTTAGAATAAATTGATGCATATTCATAATATTTTCCTAAAATAATCTAAATTTATGGATCAAAACAACACTTTTATAAATTCTATTCAATTGATAAAAATGAAATCGTGATTGAATTGTATAAACAGTTGATCTAAGCACATTTTAATTAGATTTTTTCTACATCCGATAAATAGTTTACTTTTTAAAAGCAAATTTCTGTATATATTTTTTATTAAGTCTCCTCATGATTTGATGATGACCCCAAAAAATGGAAGCATTTAGGACATTTACATTTTATTATTTTCCTATTATTTAATTTTCAGGAATTTGAAACTCTCAAATTCTTAACATGGATATATCTGCAAATTAAACGGTAATCTCAACCACATTCAAACTTACCAACACCTAGAACATTCCACCACCACTTTACCCAGCAGGGACAGCAAAAAACTGTCCACTTCACCAGCAGAGCAATCCCAAGCCAGTGCATTGGAGCGGCTAGCAGTAAAAACTGGCCGACCCTGCCCAGCTTCTAGATCTTGCATAGTATAGTGAAACCAGCGTGCAGTCCACACGTTGACTATTTCTGTACTAGGAGAGTTGTCTCGAGAAGCCGAAGTGAAGAAAAAAAAAACTCGCTCGGATAAATTAAATACCTTATTGTCGTCATTCGACTCGAGCCAACGAAACGTGAAAGGCTCAAATCTTAGTCCACGTACTGGTACGTGCAAGACTGCTACTAACAAGCTCGACGAGGAGCTCGTTCGGGACTAATTTGGCAAAGTAGGAAAGACCTGAACCGGTCACGGCGTCACAGAGCTGGACAAATCTTTTTCTCGGGCCGCTGCAGTTTGCAGCGGACTCTGAAAGATCTCCATAGACAGCTGATCGGTGCGGGTTAGAGTGTCCGATGGTCTGGAATTGTCTAAAAAATCAGACATTTTTAAATTTTTCTTTCTAAAAATCAATACAAACTTCTTTTTTTCAAGTGAACATTGCACATGTAATAGATTTCACAGTAACATTGAGTTTGGATTTCAAGGCCCCTGCAAAGTTTGAGCCTTAAAAAAAAACACAACAAAATAAGAATGGATGGATGATATCGGATTTCAAGAGTCTTTTGGCCCAGATTGAGGAATATAAGCATGATTATGCCTGATACAGACTATATTTTCCCATAATTTCGTAGCCAGCCTACGGATATTGGATTGGTTGAACACACACACACACACACACACACAATATAGGCAGAAATATGCCCAATTTCTTAAAACATAAAGTCACATTCTCCAAAATTTCTGGATTTTATTCCCATTTCACATGAAGGACACCGCCTACTCAGATAATTTTAATGATCTGGTTGAAATTTACCGGAGATAAAGGTCGACAAAGTTGGGGTCTCAAAAAGGTCTTTTTTTCGTTTGTAGCAGATTCCCGGTGACCACAGTGACCAAATCCGGTTTTCCAGGCCGGTTTCCTAAGCTTTAATTAAATTAAATTTTGAAACCAGGAGAACCGAATTTCGTCAACAAACGATTCGGAGGATTCGGAGACATGATTTCTTTTTTTTTGAAAATAAAATCCGAGTTTTCCGAGCACGCAAAAAAGGGACAAATGATGAAAACGGAGAAAAAAACTACTTTTTTCATTAAAACTAAAAAGCAAAGCAATCCACTTTAACGACTTTAACTGACACTAAAACTGCGATAACTTTAAAATTTAAGCAATGAACCTATACACATGTTTGGATACCAAAAGTTGTGTCTTTCAATTTCGAAAAATTTGATACCCAAACATGTATACACAGAAAAAAATGATGGTAATTATCATCGGGATATGGTGACAGATTTTGTGTAAAAAAATGTGTAATCATAAAGTGATGAATTTTCATCAGTTTCTGGTGAAAATTTATTAGGTTCACATTGTTACACATTTTTTTTGGTAATATTACTAAAAAGGCGTAATATTCAACCTACCAAATTTTCAACATTCCAAAATCAAACTTTTTTTTTTTGCTTTGTAGGTCATCGCTTAAATTTTGAAGTTATAGCAGTTTTAGCGAACAAAGTAGACTTTTCCCGTTTTCGTTTTTGCGCGCGGCACGTTGAAAAACTCAGTTTTTATTTTCAAAAAATCGTATCTCGGAATATTGCAAATATAACTTCACCATTTTTTTATATACACAGAAAAAAATGGTGGTAATTTCCATCAGGAAATGGTTACAGATTTTGTGTCAAAAAACGGGTTATATTATATCAGGAAATGATGAATTTTTATCAGTTTCTGGTGTATATTCATCAGGTTCACATTTTTACACCGTTTTTAGGTAATATTACTTTAAAAAGAGGTAATATTCAACCTACCAATTTTCAACATTCCAAAATTAAACTTTTTGTTTGCTTTGTAATATGTGAAATTTTCCGAGGAATCCGATAAACATATTTTCAGACATAGGCTCTTTCGTCCCGAGTTTTTACTCGACCATATCAAATGTTTGGCTAGATATTTGAAACTTCTACAGTCATGCCCCGGTTTTGCACGCCTCGGTTTTGCACTGCCCCGGTTTTGATTCGTGCAGCTGCCTCGGGTAAGCATGGCTCGGTGGATTACTGAAGCACAGAGCTGATGGGATTTTGGCTATATGGGAGACATTGGCCAAAATCGTAAGAAAAATCATCCAAACTTCAAAAAAATATGGTATTTTGGAATCGGGACGGTTCACAATAATAAGTATTTTTCCTGTACTTTGAAAATTTATTTTTTCACGAATAAAATTTCAAAATTATTGTTATTTCGAAAGTATTTTTTTTGAAAGTACTCAAAATTTTCACAAACAGCAATTCCCCACGAAAACAGCATGGAAAAAAACTAAAGTGCTTGGATCGGGCTCAATTTTTTCTGGGGGTTCCCTGGTTGAAATAATTAGACCCGTATTTTATTTTATTTTTTTTTTTTTTTTTTTTAATTTATATTTATTTTGATTTTCTCTTCCATGTACATTCATTCAGTTAAAATATTATTGAGTGTCCAATCACAATCGATGACTTTTCACCTCAATTTTAAATACTAGCAACTTTCATTTATTCATGAAATATTGTAGCTTTCGCTATTCAGTGATTTCAAATGTAGGAGGTCCTACATGTACAATAGGGAAAAGGGATACCTTAAAACTAACTTATAAACTATATAAAGAGCGGATCAATGCAGCTGAAGACTGCAATGATTTTTGTCGAAATGCATCAATTATCTTATTGGACATAACATCCAAAGTGTCAACTTCGGCTAATTGATGAAGTTCACTGGTGCTGAACCAGGGAGGAAGTTTCAGAATCATTTTCAGAATTTTGTTCTGAATCCTCTGAAGTTTTTTCTTCCTGGTTAAGCAACAGCTTGTCCAGATCGGCACAGCATAAAGCATGGCAGGTCTGAAAATTTGTTTATAAATTAACAGTTTATTCTTGAGACAAAGTCTAGAATTCCTGTTTATAAGTGGATACAAACATTTAATATATTTGTTACATTTAACCTGGATACTTTCAATGTGATCCTTGTAAGTAAGGTTTTTGTCAAAAGCAAGTCCAAGATATTTCACTTTATCCTCCCACTTTAAATTTACCTCATTCATCTTTATAATGTGATGACTTTTTGGTTTAAGAAAATCAGCCCTTGGTTTGTGAGGGAAAATAATAAGTTGAGTTTTTGCAGCATTTGGAGTAATTTTCCATTCTTTCAAATAAGAATTGAAAATATCCAAGCTTTTTTGTAATCTTCTTGTGATGACACGAAGGCTTCTACCTTTGGCGGAGATGCTTGTATCATCAGCAAAAAGTGATTTCTGACATCCTGGGGGCAAATCAGGCAAGTCAGAAGTAAAAATATTGTATAAAATTGGACCCAAAATGCTTCCTTGAGGGACGCCGGCACGTACAGGTAGTTGATCAGATTTGCTATTCTGATAACATACCTGCAGAGTACGATCCGTCAAATAATTTTGAATAATTTTCACGATGTAAATCGGAAAATTAAACCTTTTCAATTTCGCAATCAAACCTTTATGCCAAACACTGTCAAATGCTTTTTCTATGTCTAGAAGAGCAGCGCCAGTAGAATAGCCCTCAGATTTGTTGCTTCGAATCAAATTTGAAACTCTCAACAACTGATGATTAGTTGAATGCCCAAGGCGAAATCCAAACTGCTCATCAGCGAATATTGAATTTTCATTAATGTGCGTCATCATTCTATTAAGAATTATTCTTTCGAATAATTTACTAATAGATGAAAGCAAACTAATGGGCCGATAGCTTGAGGCTTCAGCAGGATTTTTATCCGGTTTTAAAATCGGAACTACTTTGGCATTTTTCCAACTACTGGGAAAATATGCCAAATCAAAACATTTGTTGCAAATTTTGACCAAGCTACTTAAAGTTGCTTCAGGTAGTTTTTTAATTAAAATGTAAAAAATGCCATCCTCACCAGGGGCTTTCATATTTTTAAATTTTTTGATAATAGATTTTAATTCATTCAGATCCGTATTAAAAACATCATCTGATGAAAACTGTTGTTCAACAATATTCTGAAATTCTATTGAAATTTGATTTTCAATAGGACTCAGAACATTTAAGTTGAAATTATGAGCACTCTCAAACTGCTGAGCAAGTTTTTGAGCTTTCTCCCCATTAGTTAATAGAATATTATCACCATCTTTTAAAGAAGGGATTGGTTTTTGAGGTTTCTTAAGAACCTTTGAAAGTTTCCAAAAAGGTTTGGAATAAGGTTTAATTTGTTCGACATCTCTTGCGAACTTTTCATTTCGCAGGAGAGTGAATCTGTGGTCAATAACCTTTTGCAAATCTTTTTGAATTCGCTTCAGAGCAGGATCACGAGAACGTTGATACTGTCTTCGACGAACATTTTTCAGACGAATCAGAAGCTGAAGATCGTCATCAATAATGGGAGAATCAAATTTGACTTGGACTTTAGGAATAGCAATATTCCTAGCATCCAAAATTGCATTAGTTAAAGATTCCAAGGCTGAATCAATATCAGCTTTGGTTTCTAAAACAAAATCATGATTTAAATTGTTCTCAATATGATGCTGATACCTGTCCCAATTAGCTTTGTGGTAATTAAACACAGAACTATTGGGTCTGGTAACTGCTTCATGAGAAAGTGAAAAAGTTACTGGAAGGTGATCAGAATCAAAATCAGCATGAGTCACTAAAGGACCACAATACTGACTTTGATTTGTCAAAACCAAATCAATTGTTGATGGATTTCTAACAGAAGAAAAGCAAGTTGGCCCATTCGGGTATAAAACCGAATAAAGACCAGAAGTGCAATCTCTGAATAGAATTTTACCATTGGAATTTACTTTTGAATTATTCCAAGATTGGTGTTTGGCATTAAAATCACCGATGATCAAAAATCGAGATCTATGCCGAGTAAGTTTATTCAAATCCCCTTTGAAATAATTTTTATTTTCCCCAGTGCATTGGAATGGTAAATATGCAGCTGCAATCATAATTTTCCCAAAAGAAGTTTCAAGTTCAATGCCCAAACTTTCAATAACTTTTAACTTAAAGTCACGTAAAGTGCTATAAGTCATACTACGGTGGATAACTATTGCAACTCCACCGCCATTTCGATTCATTCTGTTATTGGTTATAACTTTATAATCTGGATCACTTTTCAAATAAGTGCCAGTTTTTAAAAATGTTTCGGTTATAACAGCAACATGCACGTTATGAACTCGTAAAAAGTTGAAAAATTCATTTTCTTTCGCTTTTAAAGAGCGAGCATTAAAATTCATAATATTGATGGAATTACTTAGATCCATGATTAAACTTCAGGGTAAGAACAACATCATTCGCAAATTTTAATCCAATCTGGATTGCTTCCATCATGGATGTAGCATTACTCATTGTTTGAATCAAACCAAACAGTGAGTTTTGCAAAAAAGTCATTTTTTCAAACGTAACATCGCCGAGATCAGAAGATCCCAAAGCGTTGCTAGCAGAAAAATTTTCAAATGAAATTTGAGGTACCTGCCCAATTTGAAAATTGGTAGAGGATTTAAAATTCGTGGATGAACCCGAACCCGAAACGACGTTGGCATAAGAAATACCATTAGTGTTACCTAACTTTTCCACGGTAGGGGTATTTCTAGCATTGTTCGAGTGAGACAGCACGAACGTTTGATTTAAAGATGCAGGTACAACCTGACTTTGAGAAAATTTCGGTTTGGTTTTCGGCTGATGCTTAGCACGAGAATCCAAAACCTTTTTTCTGATGGGGCAATCCCAGAAATTTGATTTGTGATTTCCACCACAATTTGCACATTTAAATTGGGTGACTTCTTTCACGGGACAATTGTCCTTGTCGTGAGAAGAATCCCCGCAAACCATGCATTTTGGAACCATAGCGCAATGATCAGTACCGTGACCGAATGCCTGGCAACGCCGGCACTGGGTCAGATTCTGGCCATTACCGCCATGTTTCTTAAAATGCTCCCACTTTACCCGTACATGGAACAAAAACTGTACTTTGTCCAAAAGTTTCAAATTGTTGATTTCATTTCTGTTGAAGTGAATCAGATAAAATTGTGAAGTCAAACCAAAGCGAGAAATATTCCCGTTTGATTTTTTCTTCATTGGTATTACTTGGGATGGGGCAAAGCCCATCAACACCTTAAGTTCATTTTTGATCTCATCCACCGACAAGTCGTTGGAGAGACCTTTCAGGACCGCCTTGAATGGACGAGCATTCTTGGTCTCATACGTGTAGAAATTGTGTTTGTGGTTTTTCAAATAACCAACAAAAGTTTGGTGATCTTGTAAAGATTCCGTCAACAAGCGACATTCTCCTCTTCGGCCAAGCTGAAACGAAACCTTCAAATTGCAAGTTTCCTTGCAATTCTTCAGTTGCGTTCGAAAGCTGGCCAAATCGGAGACGGAAGTCACTACAATTGGCGGAGCCTTTACTCGTTTCTCGACGGCAGAAGGCTCAGTACGAGGAGAAGGATCCTTGTCAACAGTTTCGGATAAAACACCGAAACTGTTTGCCAATGGAATTGGAGGATTGACCTCACTTTCAGAATCAGAATCAGACCTCGGATGAGGCTGTTTTCTTTTTCTGTTTCCGTTAGCCGGTTTAGCGTTCAAACGCTTCACCGACGTAACGACCAAATCTTCAGAAGATTTGCGTTTACCTTTGTTTTGACGCATTTTGCAAGCAGAGTTCTCTTAAAAAGATGGCTTCGTTTGTAAAATACAACAAAATTTCAGGTGGGGTTAGTCTTGAAAAGACTGTTTAGAATTTTGGAAATTAACTCAGGTAGTCTTTAAAAAGACTGTGAATTTTTTTTTGAAATAACTCTGAGCTTAGGTAGTAAAAAATACCGCAGCTCTAGTGTCCGTTCACCTCGAAGGTTCGCAAGACACTGAGACCCGTATTTTATTGTTTGGTCATTAGGGTGACCTACGCCGTGTTAGGGTGGTCTGAAAAATTTCCATTTTCGTCGATTTTCGCAAAAAACACTTTTTTAGAAAAATCATAACTCCTCGCCATTTCAGCCGATTTCAATTGCCTTATACGCAAATGAACGGTGATAAGTTGGCCTTTAATTGAAAAATAATGAGAAGTTTCAAAAATCTAGCCTAACATATGAAAAGGGCGTATGAAACATTAAAATGCCGTTTTGACGGTGTCTGGACCAAAGAGCTTATGTCTGGAAATATTTTTATCGGATTCCCCGGACATTTTTACATAACATACTAAAAAATGGGAGGAGTTCATTAACAGGATTCCGAGATATGATTTTTGAAAATAAAATCCGTGTTTTTCGACGCGCCGTGCGCAAAAACCGGAAAATGACGAAATCGGCAAAAAAACAACTTTTTTCACTAAAACTGCGATAACTTTAAAATTTCAGCGATGACCTATACATGTCTGGGTACCAAAAGTTGCGTCTTTTAATTACAAAAAGAACTTTAGTTTTTTTCCATGCTGTTTTCGTGGGGAATTGCTGTAAAACTATGTATTTTTGAAAAAAAATCTCAAATTTGCAGTTGATCAAATAAAATCAAATGATCAGAATTTTTTCATACATTTCAATTTAATAAACAAAATTCAAAATTTTCACAAAACTACGTCTTTTCGAAAAAATCACTCAAAATTTCAGTTTTTCAGGATGGGTATCAAATGATCGGGATTTTTTAAACATTTCGAAAGCAATTTTTTTTTGTTTTAATGCTCAAAATTTAAATTTTTTTTTGCAAAATGGGTACCAAATGAAATGATTTTGTCATACATTTCGAATGTTATAAAAAAAATTTCAGACACTCAAAATTTTCACAAAACTACGTATTTTCAAAAAAATACTCAAAATTTATGTTTATTGCAATGTGGCTATCAAATGATCGGCATTTCTGCATACATTCCGAATGTAATAACAATTTTTGGAGATACACATTTTTTACAAAACAACGCATTTTTTGTGAAAATTTTGAGTATTTTCCAAAAAAATTAATTGCTTCCGAAATGTTCGAAAAAAATCCCGATCATTTGATACCCATATTGTAAAAACTGAAATTCCTAATTTTTTTTTCAAAAATACGTAGTTTTGTGAAAATTTTGAGTATTTTCAAAAAAAAAATAATTTTACTTTCGAAATGTATAAAAAAATCCCGATCATTCGATACCCATATTGAAAAAACAATAATTTTGATGTTTTATTCGGGAAAAAATAAATTTTCAAAATACAGGAAAAATACATATTTTTGTGAAATTTTTTAATGTCATTAGATTTTCAATGGATAGCTGACATTGTCTCGATTCCAAAACACTATAATTTTGTGAAGTTTGAGTAAAAGTTTTTTTTTTAAAAGCCAAAATAAATTTACAGAAATAAGTAGATTAGAACAAATTTGATTAAAATTATTTGTACCTCGGTTTTGATTCAAGACCAGGGGAATTATTTTTTTCAAGCAAAAAGTGTCACAAAATGCATTAAATATTACCAAGACCAAAAATTATTACAGTAATGCTACTGATAAAATATTACAATATATTCACTACTTTACTAAAACATTTTTTAACTAATGTTTCACGTCGTTTTCCGATTTGTTGTTCCAAATTGCGAAAAATGAAGTTTAAAAATGATCTGTTTGAAGAGTAATATAAAATAAACGTTTAATCCCAACTTTAATTACTACCAATTGCACATAATGTTTTCCAATGAAATTTTTGAATTTTAATTAATAATAATGGTCCCTGATTTTTTTTATTCCATCTTATATTGCCATGGAAAGGGACACTCTAGTATATAAGTTTAATATAGAAGTGGCTATTCTGAACTTTTTACCACATAGGCTTAAGTGGACCAGCAGCAGGAGTTATAGCTCCGCATCGACTAAGAATTCTTGATCCTCGAGTAGCAGAGCATTTGGACACTGAACTGAGCATGCAGTTGTCCTACATGAATTCGAAACCAAAAGTATGACACAAGTGGACCTACCCCGAGAGCTGAACTGAGTATGTACTTTCAAGTATTTCTGGTTCAACAGTTTTTTTTTCAGCATTTATTGCATTCGAAACAACAGGCAATGCGTAACCAACTGCCAAGGAGCAACTTTCAAGAAAATCTGAAAATGATTGATTTTTGTCGTGAAAAGGTGATCATTTCAAACTTTTTTTTTTTTTTTTTTTAATTCCGAATTTCTCACTCCACAGCAAAGCTGGGAACATTCACCTACCTCTATGTTTATTTTGAGGTTAGGCTCGGACGGCTTGCACAATCCAGTGAGATATATATCTCTGTTAAGGATGTGCATCTTCAACAATTACAGAAAATTATTTATATACTAATATTATGTTGTTCGGTGAACAATAAGTGACGATAAGGATGATCGTCGGTGGGCGGGCGATGTGCGTTGGGCGGTGGGCGGCGGGCGTGGGCGAAGGGCGGCGGGCGGCGGGCTTGAGCGGTGGGCGGCGAGCGGTAGGTGGCGGGCGGTGGACGGCGGGCGGTGGGCGGCGGGCGGTTGGCGGTTGTGGCATGGCGGAGAGAAAGCAGTTTTTGGGTGGTTAGTGGCAGATATTATTGCAGATATTGCTCGATTTTTTGCTTTAGGTGTGACTTCAGTTGACATTTGAAGGTTATTTGGGAGGGGGATTGTTTGATGAAATCAGGTAGTTTGTTGTACTGATAGCAACCAGAATAACTAAGACACCTTTTCCCGAATTCTGTATGCGGCAACGTGGTTCTTAGGTCTCCAGTCTGTCGCGTTATCCGTGCATGCTCCACACGGACTGGGTTGAAGTTATGATGCGTTGTAGGGTTGTGCATTATGTTGTACATGTGAACGTAGATTTGGAACATGTGAAGAGCTCTTATGGTAAGAAATGAGTGATTCACATCGTTGTACAGCGAGCGTCTCGGATATAAAGCAGGTTTCCTCAGAATCGTTCTAATGCATCGATTTTGCAGCGTTTGTAGTTCTCTCAGGTTAACCTTGTTGGCAGTACCCCAATTGATGACCAAGTACTGCAGACGTGAATGAATCAGCGAGGCGTAGAGGCTTTTCAACCAGCGAAAAGGTACAAACGACGAAATTTTACGTAGAACTCCACATGCAGGTGCAATCTTCTTCTTCAGTTGGTCGATGTGAGGCTTCCAATTAAGCGTCTCATCAAGTACCAGTCCCAAGTACTTGAAGCTCGAGACTTTTTTGATCTCAGTGGTGTTGATGGCAACAGCAGGCAGCTCTGGAACAGTCCGTTGCGGTGAATGGAATATCATGAACACCGTTTTGGAGAGGTTCAGGAACAAGAGGTTGGACGTGAAGTATTCGTTGAGGGTTTGTAGATCAGCTTGCATCATTTGGGTGATATGTACGGCGTCCTTGTGACTGTAGGTGATCACTGTGTCATCAGCAAAGAGGCGTACTTTCCCAAACAGTTGAACACGGGATAGATCATTAATGAAAATGATGAACAGTAACGGTCCCAGTACACTTCCTTGAGGTACTCCAGTGTCGATAATTGCTGAATCTCCATTGATTCCGTTTGAGTTCACAAACTGCATCCGGTTGGAGAGATAGGATCTAAGAAGACTTAGAGCAGCCCCGCGAATACCGTAACGCTCCAGTTTTTGTAACAGCAAACCATGGTTAATGACATCGAACGCCTTCTTTAAGTCTAGAAACAGACTTCCAGTGAATCGCTTGCCATCCAGATCCTGATAGATGTCATCAAGTAGCTCAGAAGTAGCAGTGCGGGTGCTGCTCCCACGTCTGAATCCATACTGGTTTTTGTACAGCAGCTCGAGCGAGTTCAAGAAACTCTTGATTCTTGACGCAATCAGCTGTTCGATGATTTTGTTCAGCACAGACAAAACCGAGATCGGTCTATAGTTATTCACGTCCGTGGGATCACCAGACTTGAAGATTGGCACGACACGTGCAGATTTCAGTTGATCCGGATACCGTCCAGTCAGTATTATTTCGTTGAAAATATCTCGAAGAATGCACGAAAACGCCAGCTTGTGTTTTTTCAGTGCGGCTGCGGTGATGTTGTCTGGTCCTGGAGACTTGCTGCAATCTAGCTTGTTGATCAGCAGGAGGACCTCTTCAGACGTTGTTGGGTGGAGATACATCGTAGTGTCAATCCGACGTAACGTGTTGAACTTAAGGACGTTTCTGTCACTGATGATCGTTGAGGCCAGATTGCTTCCCACGGTACAGAAGTGTTTATTCAGCTCGTAGCTCACTGTTACAGGGTCTGTAACTTCGGTGCCTTCAATTTTCAGCTTCATTTCCTTAACGCTTCCTGCTGCTTTCCCCAAGATCTCATTCAAACATCTCCAACACTGCTTCGTAGATGAACTCGAAAGTTGGCGATAGTAGTAGTTCCTCTTACACTCCTCTTTCTTCGATTGCACCTTTTTGGAAGCATGTTTCAACAACGATTTGGTCTGCATGTCTAGCGGGTTGGTTCTGCTTTTCTTAAGGAGCTTTTCCTTAATCGCCAAGAGTTTCCATAGGTCCAACGTCATCCAAGGGCAGTGTCCTTTAATCTTGGCTTCCACTGATACCGTTTTTGTCACTGATTTTTTTATTTCATTGAACTTGTCAGTAATGAACGCAATTTTTTCATTTGCATTCATGCCATCTGGCATGTTTTCAAGCGCGGAGGAGAACAAGGTGTTGAGACGTTGGTGGTCGACAATCTGCTTCTCCAAGACTCGAAGCTTCTTGGTTGCATGCCAGTTGAATGAAGAAACAAGGATAGAATGGTCGCTTGCTTCGGTGAAGATGGTTTCATTAAGGAGTGTGTCAGCAAAGGTAGTTGTGCATATCATGTGATCCAGGATGTTCCCACTTGATGGTCGCGTCGCCACTGTATTCGTTACTTGAACATTAAACGAATCCAGTAGGCGTAGATACTCCTGAACAGCAGGACTCGTCGTGATGTTCACGGGAACGTTGAAATCCCCAGCAAGGATAACATGCTCACTTGGTAATTCACTCAAAATCTTGTCAATGATTTCAAGGGTCGCTCCAAAAGGATAGCTCGGTGGACGATACACGGCAACAAGATCGATTGGTTTCCCAGCATGTTGCAGGTGTAAACAAATGTAGTGGCAGCCATTTATGTTCACGTTCTTGGTGACGAAACATTTCAATTTGTCACGAAAGTAAACCACCAGACCTCCATGCGAATCCGAACGTGATGAGAATACAGCAGAGTAGCCTTCAATTCCGTACAGTTCAGTGCAGCCTTCTTTCACCCAGGTTTCGCCAACAATCAGCACGTCAACAGGAGATTTATACCGATGAAGAAATTCTTTGATGTTGTCGAATTTATCCAGTCGATTCATACCCCTTATATTCCATTGAAAAACCCTCAGTGCCACCGAAACGTTTACTTTATTACAAATACAATCTTCAATACAATCAAAGGACACATTTTTTACAATACATGAAGCCATTTTTTATAAATAAACAAGTAAAACAGTAAAAATAACGACCCGTTCCCTAGCGACGCTTTGGATCTTGCTCGATAACAGAAGACGATGAAATTGGGCCGCTTAGAGACATTTCCAAGCCACGTTTAGAGCTGAGTTTGTTCAGTTTCTGCAAGTCGTTACGGTTTTGGATGTATTCCACCTTCGATTTGTCCGTTTTCTTCACCAGGATGACTCCATTCCGCCCCGGCCAGACGTACTTCAGATCCAGTTGCTCCTGAACTTCCTTCACCTCCCTAAGCAGAGCCAATCCGTAAGGGGTCATTTCATCCCGGAGCATAACCCGTCCAGATTTGCCGCTGTAGCAGCCTCCTAGCATAGAAACCTGCACTTGTCCAACCTCCTTCTTCTTAGCAAAGAACTGTTCCTTGTTGGGTTCAGATGCAAAAACGATTCTGATGGGGGGACTTCGGCTCTCCGATTTCGAGTCACGCAATCTCTTCACATCAGAGAAGAAATCCTCAGTGATGTTGAGACCCAGTACAGCAGCAAAACGAGTCACAGCTTCCCCAAGATTCTCGTCTTTCACCTCCGGAATTCCCAGGAGAATGGCATTGCACGACAGTGCAGAACGACGGTATCTGTCCACCTCACCTTCCAGACGGTTGACGGTTTCGCTCAGCTGGACATACTTCCCCTCGACAACGCCAACAGATCCTTTCAGCGTGTGTTGCTCGTTCTCCAACCTCTTTATGTTGTCACAAACTTCGTCGAACTTGTGAGCCAAGAAATTCTGACTCTTCTCAATCTCCCCTACAGCCTTCGACACGTATTTCCTGGTGCTGTGCTGCTCCTCCTTCAGGTTCTTGATCTCGCTGACAACCTTCTGGAACTCAGCCAACAGCAGACTTTCCGTGTTCGCTGCACTCGTCGCTTTCAGGTGGATCTCCTGACATAATACCGAGCAGAAGTAATCCTTCTTCTTCCACTTGGCTATCGCGTTCCCGATGATCTTCTTGCACTTGAAGTGATGGCATGCGTGACAGTTCACGCACTCCAGCACCTTTGCCGCATTCGGCTCAGCAGTCTCACAGATTGCGCAGTAAATTTCGTTTTCCGCATCCATTTCATCCGACGACATCCCGTTTGTTTATTTTGTTGAAAAGGTACCACAGTTGATCAGTTCACTCAGTGTTCAAATGGTTGAAACAACTCGACTGGTAAACTGTGATGACAGTGACAGTGACAGGCAACGGTGTTGTACCGCTGTAAACAATCAATTCAGTGAAACGGTATCAGTGGGTAATACTTGCGATTGCCAAGATGGATGGAATTTTCCTTGTTCTCCGTAAATACACCTTCACCTTTACCGACTTGTTTTCTTCTATGAGAGCAGAGAAGATTTATATATGTTGACATTTACTTTCTGACATTTAAAATTGGAACGAGAGCAGTCTAGGTTAAAAACAACATATATTTTCAAATTGTTGTATGCAGACATAAAGACAAAGTTACCCTCCAAATCTTTGTTTTTAACTTTCATTAAATCTGTCTCAATATCCGCCCCAAATCACTGAAAACAAAATTTCTCCACTTACAATCTGCTTAAATTTCACGTCACACTTGTTGCCACCGCTGCAGCTCAAAATTAAGAAAACAATCCGACGATGCCGAGATGTTACGCGCCGAAATTACGCCGCGGCGCCAATTTCAGTCCCGCCGCATGCTGCTGGTGTGGCAAAAATGAAAATGAACCTCCCGCCCCATCCAAAAAAAAAAGGCAAATAGAAAAGAAAGAAAAAACGACAAATCTTGCATGCACAAATTTTTCACCAATTTTCGTTTGAATTTCAGTTTTGGGATTTTTTGCTCTTGCTTCAAGCTGCTGCTGGGGCACGGCTCGTTGAACTCGTCGCTTGGTATTTTTTGCAGACCTCATTTTTGTTTTCATTTAGCAGAGAGAGAAAAACCCCAGTTGCAGCAAGTGTCAATCAACAAAAAATCAGAAAGCATTTGAACCACCCTGAAGGCATATTTAAGAAATTTGCAAACTATTTGCGCAGATAGGGTTCGTCGCCTGGGGTCAACTCAAGTCTCGTCTTCTTTCTTTCTTCGTTGAGTCGTGTCTGGTGTGTGTGTGTGTGCGTTTGTTTGGCGGGTTATGTCATATTGTATTCAAATACGCACCAGCAGATAAGTCTCATTTTCGTCTGATGATTTGCGAGATCGCTGTGCTTTTTTTACGTTGATGTTTTGTAAATAAATTTCACATAATTTGCGTGAATATTTGTCAGTGGGTAAAGGTGCAGGAAAAGACCAATTTTGTATGCTAATTACTGAATAATGAGGGTTTCGTAGGCCATTTTGGGCTATTTGATTGTATTTTTTGGTTGAAATTTGTTCCACAACTAAATAGTATTCATATTATTTTAATAGGGGAGTTGAAAAAAAAAAAAAAACTACTTTTTCCAAAAGCAGAATAAATCTCTAGCTGCGTCGCATAGTTACAGAATTGCATTTTGGTCGAAGAAAAATCTTTTTTTAAGCACAATTTTCTTCATAAGAGGTCCGGGACCGTGGTGTAGGGGTAAGCGTGATTGCCTCTCACCCAGTCGGCCTGGGTTCGATCCCAGACGGTCCCGGTGGCATTTTTCGAGACGAGATTTGTCTGATCACGTCTTCCGTCGGACGGGAAGTAAATGTTGGCCCCGGACTAACCCAAAGGTTAGGTCGTTAGCTCAGTCCAGGTGTAAGTGTCGTCTCCCTGGGTCCTGCTTCGGTGGAGTCGCTGGTAGGCAGATGGATTCACAATCCAAAGGTCGTCAGTTCGAATCCCGGGGTGGATGGAAGCTAAGGTGTAAAAAGAGGTTTGCAATTGCCTCAACAATCAAGCCTTCGAACACCTAGTTTCGAGTAGGAATCTCGCAATCGAGAACGCCAAGCCAATGCTGTAGAGCGAATAATTTGATTTGATTTCTTCATAAGAGCATCTAGTTTAAAACCCTAAGCATAAATTTATTCAAACAAGCAACTCAGCATAGTACACCGTACAGTCAATGCTAGACTCCAAGATTGACACAACTAGGCCAACGAACTAAGAAACCGAGAGGACAGTGAATTTTCCTGCTTTTCAACGCAGTTTGAGATCCAAAGTCGACGACGACGATTAACATAGTCACGAATGGACGGCGCTGCGATGAAAATTATGTTCAATCAATCGCGTGGACAACTTTTAAACTGGAAAGCGAGAGGAAAATCGCGAACATTTTAGCAAAGCAAAGTTAAGGCTCTATGTTGGGAGGGGTGTTCTATTTAGTTGTGAACTACAAAAAAACCAGTTCAAAAGCTGATTGGAAGAGGTGTGAAACTGTGCACTAAATTGCATCAAACAACTGTCATTGAAGGCAACACCCCTGTTTAGAAAGTGACCGCACCGAGCTTAATCGTTGTGAGCGACGATTAATGATTGCTCGGTTTGTTTGAATGCAGACTTCGTGAGAGGGACATTTAGCAGCGCTAATGTAGAATCGAAATGGGAGCTTGTTAATTTCATAAAATAGGCGTTTTATGTGTTGATATTTACCTACCAAAAATGTACTTTTTGGTCAAACTATCGAAAGGCTGATAATGTCTTTGAACTGAACTCTTAGGAGTAGTGAGAAATCTAATAATTTCACAAACTTGCTTAACCCTGAGCTTGATCATCATCATCAATCTAAGGGTAAAACAGTTTTGTCACGTTAATTGCTCAATACTCCTCAGAAGTCAGTTTTAAGACCTTATGAACCTAACCTAGTAATAACACGGAAAACGTTTTCGTAAAGCTATTTCTGATTTATAGTTTTATTTTTTACAAATAGCGTTAAATATATTTTTTCCAAGAAAGAAAATAAACCTATTGTTACTAGTTTTTTCTCGAATATAAATACCCGTCTTTATCTCTACAAAGTTTGTAGTTCGCGTTGAAAACTACGCTTTTGTGTATCTTAAAATCATATAAATAGAAAGGTATATCTCAACGAATTGCACAGATCTCCAACACCAAAACCAAAACCAAAACCAAAACCAAAACCAAAACCAAAACCAAAACCAGAACCAGAACCAGAACCAGAACCAGAACCAGAACCAGAACCAGAACCAGAACCAGAACCAG
>NC_068939.1:74858715-74893553 GCF_016801865.2 Culex pipiens pallens
TCTTACTTCTTACTTCTTACTTCTTACTTCTTACTTCTTACTTCTTACTTCTTACTTCTTACTTCTTACTTCTTACTTCTTACTTCTTACTTCTTACTTCTTACTTCTTACTTCTTACTTCTTACTTCTTACTTCTTACTTCTTACTTCTTACTTCTTACTTCTTACTTCTTACTTCTTACTTCTTACTTCTTACTTCTTACTTCTTACTTCTTACTTCTTACTTCTTACTTCTTACTTCTTACTTCTTACTTCTTACTTCTTACTTCTTACTTCTTACTTCTTACTTCTTACTTCTTACTTCTTACTTCTTACTTCTTACTTCTTACTTCTTACTTCTTACTTCTTACTTCTTACTTCTTACTTCTTACTTCTTACTTCTTACTTCTTACTTCTTACTTCTTAATTCTTACTTCTTACTTCTTACTTCTTACTTCTTACTTCTTACTTCAACTTTACCTGCTGCTTTTCAAAGCTTTAGCTCACACACTTGTAAGAGTTTCACTTTTACACCATTTCAGCACTCGACTCCAACTTTGACTTCAACTCCGAACCAACAAGTGCCAACCAGAAAAGGGTACTCCACTCTCTGTCTGTTTTTCTCTAGCAGGTATCTCAACTTCAGGTCAGTGGCCCAATTTTTACGATCTTGTCGCAGTTTTTTCTCGCCAACCAAGTCAATACATCTAGCAGCAGCAAAGAGAAGCAAAAAGTCATCGCGTCAATCGAGGTTAATACGTTATCAAAGCGCGACTTGCAGCAGACTTGTTGCAAAGAGGCGATAAAAGAGTCGCGGACGCCAGGTCCACTGTGGCTAAGGTGGTCGACGACGCAGGTACACCTTGAAGCCATCAGAAGAGAGTGCTATAAACCTACATTCTTCATCTTGGCCCGTTGGGGTTAGTCTCGAAAGAAACCAGATTTCCTTATTGCAAAGGGCTTCTGGAAGGGGGATGGTGGGGTGGAGGAGGGAAAATGAAGTGAAAAATGCACTGGGACAATTTGAAAGTAAGATTTTTTCCCCACACGCTCTTTTGATGTCCAACATATGGTCGGATCGTGGTTGATTCGTTCCATGGTGCACAGTGAGATAAATCAAGTTCTCAGCGATGAAACTATAAACATTATTTCTTATTGACTTTTGTGTACTGTGCCTCGATGGCCGATAGCTCCAAGGTGAGCTCCAGATCAATCTGGAGTGTGTTTTATTACCCTGCCAAGCTTCTTCTCCGCAACTCCCATCCAGCTCATCATTGCTGGCCTCAGGCGTGGTGTGGTGAATGTGTTGTCATAAAAGTGTTTCACGAGAAGACCCTTCTGGGTTGATGAGGCTTTCTAGCTTGTAATGACGAGCCTTCTTTCACCGGCGGTCCCTCCGGTCAACGACGGACGATGATATTGTTGTTAATGGTTGTGACATAATCGAGGTTGAAGTAACTGGATCAGCGGTGATGAGTTGTTGATGCTGCCACTGGTGGCACACTTGTCGTTGGACAGGGCAATGATGTTGCGAAAACCTGGAGACTGCATTCTTTCTCCTGATGGGAAAATGAAGGAGAGCAAGTTTTGCACTCAAAAAATGACTGCTCAATTAATTTAAGTAGACCAAATAAATCATTCAATATACATTTTACCTAAATTATGTTAAATTTAACGCTCGATTAAATGACGCAGTACGTAGAGTGACAAGAAAAATAGAAAATTTTGGAAAATCTTAAGAGATACCCTATGGCTCAATCCTATCTATAGGTAAAAAAAATAACTGTGACAATTTTAAGCCAAATCGGTTAAGGTTAAAGGGTCGTTATTGGTCGTTGAAGTATCTGTGGGAAAATTTTCAAAAATGAACGAGGAAAAAGCAAAAATTTCAAAATTCCACCAAAAGTGGCAATAAACGTGTCGGAGCATTGTTTAGCGATCTGAGTTAACTCTGACCAGTTATTAGCGATTTAAAGAGACATTTTTGCATGAAAAGGTTTTGTTTCACCAACTTTAACGATCTATAGCCTTAAACCTTAACCGATTTCGCTCAAAATGTTTTACTTATTTTTGCATAAGAGCAATTCTCTGAGATTTCAGTCATTCGTTTTTGCCTTCCTCACCTTACTGAGGAAAGGCTATAAAATCACTCGAAAAATTAACTTCTCAATTAGACCTCCTAGCCTCCCAACATGTATACAAATCGACTCAGAATCAAATTCTGAGCAAATGTCTGTGTGTGTGGTGGGACGCTGATCAAAAAATTGTCACTCGATTATCTCGAGACTGGCTAAATCGATTTTGTCCGTTTTCACCTCATTCGATCCGGCTTGGGGTCCCATAAGTCGTTATTAAAAATTATGCAGTTTAGTTAAGTACTTGAAAAGTTTTGCTTAAAAAACGATTTTGACTAAAGTTCGGAAGATTGTAAGATTGTGAGAAAACCCGTCATGTTACACAGCTAAAAAAGTAGTACATCCAGTCGCGTGTAAAAGGCCTGGGTGTAAAATAATTTTTGCATTATTTTATGCAATTATATGTGATTTTACACCCTGAAATATGTAGCCCATCAGTAAGGGAAACCTACTTGATCGAAATGTCAAGCTCATATATGCGTTTATCCTTACAGCTTTTCATCGGTCTGACGGCCGAGTGGGCTGAGGCGCCAGTCCTTACTGTTGGTGCTGGGTTTGAATCCCTTTGGTTGCACCTTTTTTTTTGTGTTTGCAAAAATTGTACATGCAGTGTGTAATATTATGTGTTTATTTTGAAGAAGGTGATGTGCATGCTTTTGCATGCGATTTTACCAGCGGATTTTTTTTGCTGTGTATACATTTTCAGAAAGTTATTTAAAAGACCTTTCCAACGCGTCCAAGACATTGAAGACCCTGTCCAAAGTTATAAGCACTTAGGCTGGTACAAATATTTTTAAAAGTTTTGTCACCCCCCCCCCCCCCCCTTCAAAATTGGCCCGAAAAATCAGGGGGCAAAAAAATATTTTTACAATAAACTTCAAAATTTCAATGAAAATTCAAGTGCAACCAGCTGAAATCAAATTAAAATACATTCTCCTGCGTTTAAAATCATTTTTAGCATGTTTGGGTTTATGAAAAAAACTTAAGATTTTTAGAAAATATTCGATGCAAAATCTTTTTGTTCGATAAAATTTTTGTTTTTGTCAGATCTTTGATTTTTTGAAAACTAATGATTGCAAAACAACTGAACTAGTGTAAAATGCATTTTAAAACACTTTTTTCATTTAAATGTGAAGACTATGGCTTGTTATTTAAATTTTTATATTTTTTTATTTTTTTGCCCCCCCCCCCCCTTGACCTTGGCCAGGGCCGAGGGACAAAAACTTTTTTAAATATTTGCATCGGGCTTAAGTGTTATTTATGCACTTTTTGGATGCCGGATCACAGATATTTTGATGAAAACGTTGTCCGGATCTATCATGCGACCTATCATTGGATAGGTAATTAAAAGACCTTTTTGCAATTCCGTCGTGAAACTACTTACTTTTCCTGTCATTCTTGAACGACGAAATAGCCTACTTTTCTGTACCAAAAATAACAGAATCGAATAGCAACACTTTTCAAAATAAATGCTGAAAAGTTCTACTTTTCAGCACTGAAATGGGTGCTGAAAAGTTGAACTTTTCAGCACTTGTTTCGAAAAGTAACACTTTTCAACATTTTTTTGATTTAAACGATTTATTGACGGTATACATGAAAATTTGACTTAAAATTTCACTTAATGGGTATTTTTCGGAATTGCAAAAAATGTTGTATGGAACTCGTTGCAAAACTTGATTTTTTCAGCACTCGTAGTATTTATCCAACTCGGTGAACCTCGTTGGATAAATGTACGACTCGTGCTGAAAAAATCCGCTTTTTGCAACTTGTTGCATAAACTACTATTTCAACGAGCACGAATTGGATTGTATCATAAGTTGTAAGCACATAATTGCCCTGCAATATGAAGATCTGACTACCCAATCTAGTGGTATGAATTATGAGTCAAATTGATAAAACACTGAAAAACACCGCCCTTTTGTGTCTATTTTGGATTAGAGCTTCCAATTTCCCGGGGTTACAAAATTCCCGGGAAGCGGGAAATTTTCAACAAATTTCCCGGGAAATTTTTGCAATTTAACGAAAATTATTCTGATCCTGTTTCTGATTAATATCATGCAACAGAATTGTATAGAACAGCAATTTTAATGGTCAAAATGAGTGTAAGGATCAATTAATGGCTTGCCTGCATGTAAAAAAACATGCAGCTTTGAGAAAATAAATAACTTTTATATTTTATTATGCTGTCTTTCAAATCGTACCAAATCAATAAAAAATATTATTAGTAGTTTTTGTTGAGCAGTATTTTGTTGTTCAAAGTGTTTGAACAGTGAGAATCTATGCTCCACACAGGGATGGAATAATAGCGAAAAAATCAATTTCGCTTGCGAACTTTCTTCATTCGTGAAAGAGAGAGGAGGCAAATCATGCAAAACAAAATCGCTCCCGAAATTCTCCAAGAAAATCAATCTGCTGATGATTTTTTTTTGTGAATTTCCTTTTCAGCACCACTCAAAAATATTAATTTCACTTTGTTTACACACATTGCCCATCTACAAAATGTGACAGGTCATTTTTCGACGTGTGACGTTACACTTGCAAGTGTAGTAGTGAAAAAGATGTTCCGCCGAATAATCAAGATAAGAATTCTTTTAGATTCTTTTTACCGATCTTTCGTGCGCGAGAGAGGAGAGCCATGCTCCCTTGGGATTTTTTCTCTTGATGAACATCCAAAGATTTTCTTTTGATGATGATTATTCCATCGCTGCTGGAAATAATCAAAATTGTAAAAAATACACCGGAGCGATTGTTCCTCTTGCCCAATATGGTCGTCTTGCCCCACTTTCCCCTAACTATTTTCTAAATCATAAAAAGTGCGTTCTAGTTGCCCCGCATTTCACTTCAAATCATAGTTATAATCATAGTTTGGAGTTCCAAACTATGTATTCTTGTTGATCCAGGAAGTCGTCATTTTACATTAGCAACATGTTAAAGCTGAAAAATAATTGCTTACCTATTTTTTTTACAAATTTCTCTTTCTTCTAAAACAATGGTGCTCAACCATTTGGTTATGTGGCCAATTGGAGTATTTATTACCATTTCTGACGAGGAAAAAAAACAGAAAAAAATAATACTGAAAGAAGTCTTGAAGCAATATGCGTTCTCAAATTTTATTCTTGATATAAGAAACCCTATGAGAAATTGTAATTTTTAGGATTTTTGAAATAAGGACTCTTAAAACCCTCTCAAAAGAATTCAAAAGGAAAAAAAGACAAATACTTTTTTAAAGTCTTACAAACTTTCAACTAGGGTAAATTCTCATAACCACTCGCTTCAGTTTGCTGATTTTTACTATTTAAACAACTTATTTTGTAACATTTTTGATAGACACTTTCTTGCTCACTGAAACTTAATTGAAAACGTTTTTTTTTTTAGCTGTAATTGAACGTCGAAGTGCTGTTATTCCAACCTCAGAGGTATGATGGAATTAGATATCAGTTTAATGTTTTTGCCTTCCAGGCTACAAAATCACTCGAAAAATGAACTTTTTAAATTGACCTCCTAGATCCACCTTCATTCAAACTTATCGACTCAGAACAAATTTTTGAGCAAATGTCTGTACGTGTGTGGAGATGTTGATCGAAAATATGCACTCAAATTTCTCGGCTTTGGCTGAACAAATGTTGTCCGGATGTGGTCCACTCGTTTCACTTTCAGGTCCTACAGCTTGGTATTAAAATTGTACAGTTTAATTTAGTCGTTTAAAAGTTATAATAAAAAAAACTATTTAGACGACTACAAAAAAGGGTAATTATCAACATAACCTGAAATGGCCGGGTCTGATCGCCACGAAAAAGCCGTGAGAAAGAATGCCATTTTTTTTCCAAAGGCGGTGTCTGTATATTCTAGGCAAAAAGTCTGTAGGTAGATTGATTTTGCCTTCCTCACTGAGGTAAGGCTATAATCCTGCTCGAAAAATGAACATTTGAAAAACAGCTCGTATACCTATATTCATGTATACCTATCGACTCAGAATCGAAAACTGAACAAATGTCTGTGTGTGTGTGTGTATGTGTGTGCGTATTCACTTTGGTGCTCAAAATTCTTGCCAAGTTTTCTCGGCACTGGCTGATCCGATTTGAGTCAAACAAGTTGCATTCGATTTGTATTGGTGCCCCATACTGCACTATTGAATTGTTTGAAGATCCGATAAGTAGTTCAAAAGTTATGTATAAAAAAGTGTCAAAGTTGCGAATCAGGTGCTGGAATTTTGATGCCGGATCTCACTTAAATGTATGTAAATTATGTCCGGATCCATCATCCGACCCATCGTTAGTTAGGTAATCAAAAGACCTTTCCAATAAGTCCAAAAAATTGAAGATCTGGCACCCCTGTCTCGAGATATGACCACTTAAGTGATATTTATGTACTTTTTTGAAGCCGGATCTCACTTAAATGTATGTAAACTATGTCCGGATCCATCATCCAACCCATCGTTGGTTAGGTAATCAAAATACCTTTCCAATGAGTCCAAAACATTGAAGATCTGGCAACCCTGTCTCGAGATATGACCACTCAAGTGATATTTATGTACTTTTTTGAAGCCGGATCTCACTTAAATGTATGTAAACTATGTCCGGATCCATCATCCGACCCATCGTTAGTTAGGTAATCAAAAGACCTTTCCAATAAGTCCAAAAAATTGAAGATCTGGCACCCCTGTCTCGAGATATGACCACTTAAGTGATATTTATGTACTTTTTTGAAGCCGGATCTCACTTAAATGTATGTAAGCTATGTCCGGATCCATCATCCAACCCATCGTTGGTTAGGTAATCAAAATACCTTTCCAATGAGTCCAAAACATTGAAGATCTGGCAACCCTGTCTCGAGATATGACCACTCAAGTGATATTTATGTACTTTTTTGAAGCCGGATCTCACTTAAATGTATGTAAACTATGTCCGGATCCATCATCCGACCCATCGTTAGTTAGGTAATCAAAAGACCTTTCCAATAAGTCCAAAAAATTGAAGATCTGGCACCCCTGTCTCGAGATATGACCACTTAAGTGATATTTATGTACTTTTTTGAAGCCGGATCTCACTTAAATGTATGTAAACTATGTCCGGATCCATCATCCAACCCATCGTTGGTTAGGTAATCAAAAGACCTTTCCAATGAGTCCAAAAAATTGAAGATCTGGCACCCCTGTCTCGAGATATGACCACTTAAGTGATATTTATGTACTTTTTTGAAGCCGGATCTCACTTAAATGTATGTAAACTATGTCCGGATCCATCATCCAACCCATCGTTGGTTAGGTTATCAAAAAACCTTTCCAACGAGTTCAAAACATTGAAGATCTGGCAACCTTGTCTCAAGTTATGACCACTTAAGTGATATTTATGTACTTTTTTGAAGCCGGATCTCACTTAAATGTATGTAAACTATGTCCGGATCCATCATCCGACCCATCGTTAGTTAGGTAATCAAAAGACCTTTCCAATGAGTTCAAAACATTGAAGATCTGGCAACCCTGTCTCGAGATATGACCACTCAAGTGATATTTATGTACTTTTTTGAAGCCGGATCTCACTTAAATGTATGTAAACTATGTCCGGATCCATCATCCAACCCATCGTTGGTTAGGTAATCAAAATACCTTTCCAATGAGTCCAAAACATTGAAGATCTGGCAACCCTGTCTCGAGATATGACCACTCAAGTGATATTTATGTACTTTTTTGAAGCCGGATCTCACTTAAATGTATGTAAACTATGTCCGGATCCATCATCCGACCCATCGTTAGTTAGGTAATCAAAAGACCTTTCCAATAAGTCCAAAAAATTGAAGATCTGGCACCCCTGTCTCGAGATATGACCACTTAAGTGATATTTATGTACTTTTTGGAAGCCGGATCTCACTTAAATGTATGTAAACTATGTCCGGATCCATCATCCAACCCATCGTTGGTTAGGTAATCAAAAGACCTTTCCAATGAGTCCAAAAAATTGAAGATCTGGCACCCCTGTCTCGAGATATGACCACTTAAGTGATATTTATGTACTTTTTTGAAGCCGGATCTCACTTAAATGTATGTAAACTATGTCCGGATCCATCATCCAACCCATCGTTGGTTAGGTTATCAAAAAACCTTTCCAACGAGTTCAAAACATTGAAGATCTGGCAACCTTGTCTCAAGTTATGACCACTTAAGTGATATTTATGTACTTTTTTGAAGCCGGATCTCACTTAAATGTATGTAAACTATGTTCGGGTCCATCATCCGACCCATCGTTAGTTAGGTAATCAAAAGACCTTTCCAATGAGTTCAAAACATTGAAGATCTGGCAACCCTGTCTCGAGATATGACCACTCAAGTGATATTTATGTACTTTTTTGAAGCCGGATCTCACTTAAATGTATGTAAACTATGTCCGGATCCATCATCCAACCCATCGTTGGTTAGGTTTGAAGATCTGGCAACGCTCAGTCTCAAGTTATGATGCTTAAGGGACATTTGTGTATTTTTTTTATTGAGAAATAGATGGAATTGGTGTCCAAACCCATCACCAAATGTTGGTAAAAAGTGAGGAAGGCGTCAACCACATAGGTGGATTAAATTAGTTTTTTTTATTCATAACTTATTTTTTTGTTAGGATTTATTAAGGTAGGAATCATGAAAAGGAAGGCAGCAACATCCTAAAGGTGGATTAAGTAACGTTTTTCTTTATTTTTTTAGGTGCTGTGAAACAAATGACAAAAGTAAGTCTTATTAACACAAATAAGTTTGTTATAAAAAATCTAGGTTCGAATTGTTCAGATTCCTACAAAACTCAAATTTAGTTTACAGATGTTTTTTTTTTCATTGCAATGAGCAATTCTTGAAAATATATTTTGACCAAGAAGAATGTTTTGACAAAACAAACATGTTCAAACATTGGAAATACATTTTCTTTGAATCATAAAGTAGAATGATAAATCCTAATCCAAAATTTTAAGCAATTTGTTTTCATTTAGATTTTATTCCATATTAATTTCATTTAAATAAGAACTCTTAGGCAAATTCTTTTTTTTTTGCAAAATTAGGAGCAAAAAAAAATACATGTGGAGTGATCAAAGTAAAAATCTACTTCAATAGATAACATATTGTATTCATTTTGTATCAAAACAGAAGTTTCTAAAGTATAAAAATAAAATTACTTAAAAAAACTTTAAACTTAAAGATAAAAAAATTGACTTGTAAACAATTTATTTTTATGAACACATTAAAATCTTCAATATTGATTGTTAGTTTTATTGCAGTCTTAAGGACCAGTTGTTGAATAATTTTCAGGAGCTGCCATTTAATTAAAACAAAAATAGCAAATTTTCAAAATTCCTTATGAAAACTCAATTTTATTAGTTACTTTACTGTTTCAGCTCTAACCAGCATCTTTTTGTTTGCAAACCTTTCGCATTGGTTCATTACAGCATTGTTCATGCTTTTCATTGATTTGACTATGTGACGTAAGCGCCATTACGAAGAAAATTATTTTAAATCAACCACTTTTAGTCCATCAAATATTTTTTTTATTAAATTTAATGTTACGTTTTCAACATTAAACTAACATCAAATAGCAATGATACAACCAAATATCTTTAAATTTATTTTTTTAATACATGAACATGTATACTTTGGCATTTTTCGAGACGAGATTTGTTTGATCACGCCTTCCGTCGGACGGGAAGTAAATGTTGGCCCCGGACTAACCTATAAAGGGTTAGGTCGTTAGCTCAGTCCAGGTGTAGGAGTCGTCTCCCTGGGTCCTGTCTCGGTGTAGTCGCTGGTAGGCAGTTGGACTAACAATCCAAAGGTAATCAGTTCAAACACCGGGGTGGATGGAAGCTAAGGTGTAAAAAGAGGTTTGCAATTGCCTCAACAATCAAACCTTCGGACACCTAGTTTCGAGTAGGAATCTCGCAATCGAGAACGCCAAGCCAATGCTGTAGAGCGAATAATTTGATTTGATTTTGATTCTTTAATGTCCTGAAAAAGATGAAAAAAAAGTTTAAGAGTGTGCTCATACATCATTTTTGCCGATTTACATGTATATAACCCCATAAACTATTATGATTAAAACAATTGTTAAACAATTCTGTATGAAGTTAAGTAAACACATCTACGAGCTAGAACCTTCTTTTCAACCTAAACTCAGTTCACCACATTGGAAAAAAAAAAACGAAGAAAAAAAACTCCAACCGGTCCAAATGACCAAATCGACTGCGCGCCGATTTTGTGCAACATCGGTGGCGTCGATCACCGGTGTAGTGTCGCAGTGTTTCAGAACAGGTTTTTACAGTTTTTCAAGCGATTTTTTTTTTCACTCTTCAACCGCCGACGACATTAGCCAAATAGTGTCTCACTCGTACCCGCCACCACACACAACACATGTGTGGACCCAAAGTGGTGGCTTAAAGTTTTAAAGTTTTGCAAAAGTTGCCGAAGCTGGTTTCGCTTTTTGGAGTGGTTGACCCAAGACCCGCTACTACCACTGCTGGGATAGATGCTGCTGAAGTTGGTAAACATCTAGATAGAAAGAGCGTTTAGATCGGACTGATCTGATAGGTCCAGCAGCGAGTGTGGGTTAGCTGAATTATGTAACGGAAATTGGCAGTTAAATTCAAGTTTTTTTTATGCTGCTCTGAAAGCTACTTGCAGCTGCTAGAATGTTGACCAGTTTTGGTAGATATTCTGCGAGTGGAGAATTTTTCATTGACACACTTGACCAAGTTTCATCCGCAAAAGTGCTTAAAAAAAGTCAGAGAGAAGTTTACCTTCTTCTCCAGTCCATAACTCTTGGATGTAATTTCTAGGCTAGAAATCATCCCATAACTGTTTGTTTTAATTGAACAAGTTGTTCTGAAATTGCACCGTTTGCTGTTACTGATGCTACTGCACTTCATTGAGCATTTTTTTTTCTTTCCAGCCAAAATCTAGACAAACATTTTATCAGGGCAGACCTTTTTTAAACTTTTCAACGATCTCATAATTTTTCTAGGAATGACATCACTTTATAATTGGCGTGAATAAAAAGTTTAAGAAATAACATTTGGAACCTTATGAAATGTTACCCCCGAAATGTAATGATATTCATCGATAAAGCAGCAACGGCAGTGCAACCTCCTCCAAGATGCAGTTGATCTGAACTCTCGCTTGCTTGTTCGTGTGTGGTTGGAAGGTTCAGTTGCTGCTCTCACTTGACCATTACGCACCTTCACAGAATGTCAGAAACTATGAGATGTGTAGTGACGACGACGACGAGTTGCCCTTGGTACTGGTGGAATGGACCGAAATGTATGCAATTTTCACGTTGTACTGCGGCCACAATGCTGTGTAATTATGCACCGTTGCAGCAATTTTATGACACGTGCAGAGAGGGGCACTTTGATTTTTCAAGAGAAGCTAACTGAGAATGATTCTCATTAGGGTAGTTGAAAGACGCGTTATATTATATCGACGCTTTTGGACGTTCTGAGAAAAACACGTTTTAATGTTTAACCTTAATTAAACAAAAAAATAACTTAATCCACCTATGTGGTTGATGCCTTCCTCACTTTTTACTAACAATGGGTAATATGAGTGGTTTGGACACATACCTCAGCTATTTTTTTAGGATCCAGAAAAATAAGTACACAGATATAACTTGAGTGGTAATAATTCGATACAGGGTTGCCAGATCTTCAATGTTTTGGACTCATTGGAAAGGTCTTTTGATAACCTAACCAACGATGGTCGGATGATGGACCCGGACATAGTTTACATACATGTAAGTGAGATCCGGCTTCCAAAAAGTACATAAATATCACTTAAGTGGCAATATCTCGAGACAGGGTTGCCAGATCTTCAATGTTTTGGACTCGTTGGAAAGGTTTTTGATAACCTAACCAACGATGGGTCGGATGGTGGATCCAGACATAGTTTACATACATGTAAGTGAGATCCGGCTTCCAAAAAGTACATAAATATCACTGAAGTGACCATATCTCGAGACAGGGTTGCCAGATCTTCAATGTTTTGGACTCGTTGGAAAGGTTTTTGATTACCTAACTAACGATGGGTCGGATGATGGACCCGGACATAGTTTACATACATTTAAGTGAGATTCGGCTTCCAAAAAGTACATAAATATCACTTAAGTGGCAATATCTCGAGACAGGGTTGCCAGATCTTCAATGTTTTGGACTCGTTGGAAAGGTTTTTGATAACCTAACCAACGATGGGTCGGATGGTGGATCCAGACATAGTTTACATACATGTAAGTGAGATCCGGCTTCCAAAAAGTACATAAATATCACTTAAGTGGCAATATCTCGAGACAGGGTTGCCAGATCTTCAATGTTTTGGACTCGTTGGAAAGGTTTTTGATAACCTAACCAACGATGGGTCGGATGGTGGATCCAGACATAGTTTACATACATGTAAGTGAGATCCGGCTTCCAAAAAGTACATAAATATCACTTAAGTGGCAATATCTCGAGACAGGGTTGCCAGATCTTCAATGTTTTGGACTCGTTGGAAAGGTTTTTGATAACCTAACCAACGATGGGTCGGATGGTGGATCCAGACATAGTTTACATACATGTAAGTGAGATCCGGCTTCCAAAAAGTACATAAATATCACTGAAGTGACCATATCTCGAGACAGGGTTGCCAGATCTTCAATGTTTTGGACTCGTTGGAAAGGTTTTTGATTACCTAACTAACGATGGGTCGGATGATGGACCCGGACATAGTTTACATACATTTAAGTGAGATTCGGCTTCCAAAAAGTACATAAATATCACTTAAGTGGCAATATCTCGAGACAGGGTTGCCAGATCTTCAATGTTTTGGACTCGTTGGAAAGGTTTTTGATAACCTAACCAACGATGGGTCGGATGGTGGATCCAGACATAGTTTACATACATGTAAGTGAGATCCGGCTTCCAAAAAGTACATAAATATCACTTAAGTGGCAATATCTCGAGACAGGGTTGCCAGATCTTCAATGTTTTGGACTCGTTGGAAAGGTTTTTGATAACCTAACCAACGATGGGTCGGATGGTGGATCCAGACATAGTTTACATACATGTAAGTGAGATCCGGCTTCCAAAAAGTACATAAATATCACTTAAGTGGCAATATCTCGAGACAGGGTTGCCAGATCTTCAATGTTTTGGACTCGTTGGAAAGGTTTTTGATAACCTAACCAACGATGGGTCGGATGGTGGATCCAGACATAGTTTACATACATGTAAGTGAGATCCGGCTTCCAAAAAGTACATAAATATCACTGAAGTGACCATATCTCGAGACAGGGTTGCCAGATCTTCAATGTTTTGGACTCGTTGGAAAGGTTTTTGATTACCTAACTAACGATGGGTCGGATGATGGACCCGGACATAGTTTACATACATTTAAGTGAGATCCGGCTTCCAAAAAGTACATAAATATTACTTAAGTGGCAAAATCTCGAGACAGGGTCGCCAGATCTTCAATGTTTTGGACTCGTTGGAAAGGTCTTTTGATAACCTAATCAACGATGGGTCGGATGATGGACCCGGACATAGTTTACATACATTTAAGTGAGATCCGGCTTCCAAAAAGTACATAAATATCACTTAAGTGGCAATATCTCGAGACAGGGTTGCCAGATCTTCAATGTTTTGGACTCGTTGGAAAGGTCTTTTGATTACATACATACATACACACACACATACCAACACATACACACACACATACACACACACATACACACAGACATTTGTTCAGTTTTCGATTCTGAGTCGATATGTATACATGAAGGTGGGTCTACGACGTTTTTATACAAAGTTCATTTTTAGTGCAGGATTATAGCCTTACCTCAGTGAGGAAGGCAAATAGAGCAAGCAATGTAAACAATAACAAGCACGTTTTGTTTGGTTGACGATTCTGTGCATTGTCCCGAAGTTTGGTTGAAGTTGGTTGCTGGAGTCCCGAGTTATAATTACAAATGTTTTCGGTAGTCTAACTTGTACTTGTGTCAAACGCGTTCTGACCTGAAATCTCTTTGGCCAATTGTCGCACTTACATCAATTTTCAGGCTTAGTCAAGATAGTACCAAAAGATTGAAACTTCTTTCATATGAAAAGAGAAAAAAATGCACGGAGCTTTTTAGGTTTTAATTGAAAATCTCAGGATTGAAATCGAATGTTGGGGATCTGTGAAGGTCAAAAGGTGAGGCATTGTGTGCTGCACAAAATGGCATTAAGTTAGCACGACAGCGACAATCTGTCAATATTTTTTTCAGTCCCTTACAAAACATGCTTTGATATATTCTTTCTATAATTTGATACTTCTCGCTCTCGACGGTCCCTTCAAAATCGACACAGATAGATTCCACTGTACCATCATTCTAACCATATTATTGCTCACTTCATTATGCTCGATTAAAAAGCAATGCAAAAAAACATAGGTGCGGTCAAAAACTGCTACCTCCAACCATCACGCACTCTCCCCTTCACTAACATTAATAAAGGATTAAAACCTCTTTCAAGTAGGTGTGCCTAATGTCATTGCGTAAAATGTTCTGCCCAAAAGTTGTGCTCGGTGAATTTCGCTTCCTGGAACCTCCCTGCAGCGCGTTAGGGTGATGTATTGCAACCCAATTAACGGTCGATTTCATCACGCAGTTAAAAAAAGCTCATCAGTCAGTGCCTGCCGAAAACAAAAACCGGGCTGCATTCACCCTCTTGAAGGGCTCTCACACCCGTTTAATTAAGGGTTTGCGCGGGTTTGCGACTTGCCCAACATTGGTAAGACTAGACTGGGGCCAGTCGTCGTCGTTTGATTAGCCACTTTTGGCCATGTGCGTGTGTCGAACCTACCCTTTTGACGGCTGGGGCTCGTATTGAAAGCAAAAGCGCATAAATTAACCAAACTTATGCTACTTGGAGAACGACTTTAGCGAGTAGGTATACAGTTGCAAGTGGCAACAAAGTCCAGTTTCAACGAGCAGGTCCAAGTCTGGGTCTGTTCAAGTGTGGCCAAGCCTATAGAGGCCTACATGAGCAAACCCAACCCATTCTTTATAGAGCTTTTTTCGACTTATGTGCAGTAAATTTGATTAGATAATTTTTGGTTTCACAAATCTGCACACACTTACTTATGTTGGCTCTGCCTGAAAAAAAAGAAACAAGTGTATTTGACCCAAGTACTTTGCAGCAAGCAAACACTACTGTAAGGAACGGAGTGTTTAGAAGTTGTGTATTTGAAGTGTAGCCAGACATCGATCGGCCAGCGGACGAGTGCTTTGGCGGTTTCTTTTGAACATGACCGGCCGGTTCAGCAGCTTGAAGAACTGAAAACACTTCTAGTCTATCCTAACATTGAAGACGGTGTAAGGAAAATACTCCGAAAAGAGTATTTTTGCTTTGCTTTAAAAAATATTATTTCAAAAAAGGTTTATGCAAACGTTATTTTCAAGTGTTGGGTAAGGTGCTGAACATTTTGGCAACACACCGCATCACTCTCTTCAAACTAACTTCTAAATATCTATTTTCTGACTTATTTGACATGTTCTTGTTAAAGTTTAAAAAATAGGATATTTTTAACTTTTTTATTTTACCTAAAACATATATGTATTGATAACTTTAACTGCTTAAAATCATGTAAAGGCGTCTTCAATAAAGTATGTCACGCTCTCGGGGGGGGGAGGGGGGGGTTCTGAGCAAGTGTGACATTCCGCGTGTTATAAGTATAGGAAAAGCGTGACAAAAGAGGGGAGGGGGGGATTTTGGCTGATTTTAGCGTGACGTACTTTATGGATGAAGCCAAACAGAAAGATTACAATATTATTTTTTAATAAAATAGAAATTTTAAAAAAAGCCAGTGAAACTTCTACCAATCACACAAGCAACTATCAAATCTTAGTGTGTTGAGCCATGTACGGTTGACTGCAGCAAAGAGAAGGGAAACCCGAACCGTGGACGGTGCAAGTGTGTGGCTATGTTCGTAAAGCTCTCTAACACGACTTCAACTTGCTAGCATTTGGCAGCACTGGCGGCAAGCATCGTGCTTCGTGCCAAATTAGCAGAAATAGTGCTTCAGAAGCTGAATCAATTATTAACCTTCGATTGTCATGAGAATGCTTTAATGCAAGCATAGCTAAACAATTTATTAGCTTATTTTAAATGTTGAAATTGAACTTTCAAAATGATAAAAACATCAATTTGAAAATTTAATAGAGACATTACTACATTTTATAAATATTTCTCTATTTTATAAATATTTCTCTATTATGAATGTTTGAATTCACAACACTGGCACGCTTTCCGATTTTTTTATAATACTTTTTCAGATTTTTTATTTAACCAAGGGAGTTGCAAATATTTTTCAAAGTTATGTCGCTCCCCCCCCCTCCTATTCAAAATCAGGAGGCAAAAAAAAATATGTTTTCAAAAAACTTCAAAAATTTCAGGCAAATATACATCAACTTAACTGAAAACTATTTTTTTTTCAATTCAATTCGGTTTTATTTGTGAATAATCAAGTTACAATGAGTTCATTTAGGTGCACAACAGAGTTTTGGTGTTCCTTTCAGCTGTGTTTAAATCGTTATTCAATCGAAAAATTATTACTTATAACTATGGAATAGACAAGAGTAAGAAAAAGTTTTCAAAAAACTTACAGAAAGAACTGAAAACTATTTGAAATGCCATATACTGCGTTTTTTTTGCGAAAAAAAATTCCTCAAAACTTAGATATTCTGAAAACTAATTAATGATTGCAAATCAACTTGGCAAGTTTAAAATGCATTAAAAAATACTTTTTTCATTGAAATGTAAATATCTTCAGTTTCAAATTTTATATTTTTTATTTTCAAAAAGCCTTTTTCAATAATATTACAAAAATTTACGTTAAACAATGTTTTCACAGTTTGGGATAGTGATTTTATGTTGCATGACAATTACAAAGCATTGGAATTTAACGGCAATTTCACGGTACTCAAAAATTTGGTTAAAATTTACTAAAATATATGTAATTTGTGAATACAGGTATGTTACTGAAAAGTAAGCAGTAGTTCGTGATACAAAACATAACCCCTTGACACAAAAAAAATCATTGCAATCAAAATTCAACTTTGTGAAATTCTGTAGAATTTTTATCTGCGGAATTTACGAGTCAACTTTCCTTAAAGGACATTTAACAAAAATCATTTGCTAAAACATCTCCAAAATAAAACTCATCCTAAACAAAAAAATCTCAAAATTCAATCTGTAAAATTAGTGAAATAAAATTGTGTTTGCAAAAGGGAAATTTGTGTATTTCAAAAACGTTTTGACCAAATTTCATGTATATCAGTATGTTGAACATTAGTTATTGATATTTTTTGAAATTAAGACAATGCAGAATATTCCCTAAATTGATTATCGTATTTTTTTGTATTTCAAACAAAATTGATTAGAAAAGTTATTTTTTTAATTTGCTCGAGGTTAATTTGTTCTCAGCGATTAAAAAATTAAAGACATTCGATACAAAATAGTTCAAACTGCTTTGCGTTTTCTTTCATTGAAGCTTTGAAAAGCGTTAACATTGTATAATTCCATGTCATGTACATAGTACAATCCATTATCTGCATTTCTAAAAATTGTGTGATAAACAATATCCTAAAACATAAGATTTAAATTTGCCTCGCATTTTTTTACTACCGTCATCAGCGGTGACATTGGGTCTGGGGGGTGAAATTGGGTCATACAAAAATGCAGAATTTGTATGACCCAATCTCACCCCCCAGACCCAATGTCACCCCTGATGACGGTACTGCTTTCAAAATGCCAGTTGGAAATCTTTTTAAGTGTTTGCATTGAAAGAAAAAAACAAAGTTTAAATGCACTGAAGAGCAATTCGAAAATAGCTTAAATTTCGAGCCATTTCACGGTATTTACCAAATTTCACGGCAAATTCCAAATTTCACGAGTTATGTGGCTTCCGTGAATCGCAAAAATTACTAGCCATATAAACAGTTAACATCGACTTTACAGTATGTTTGTAATCTGCTCAATATTTTTTTGTCCTCATGAGCCCCTTCCAACCTTAAAATAAAATTTGCATTGGCCTCATCACTAAATATTTGATCTCTTAAATAAGTATTTTTTTAATTTTTCAAAGGACCAAAAAAGGCTTCTTTTGCACTAGAAATTACGATGGAGAACAATCTGGTACCAGAGCTAGCTTCATGCATTTCTCCTTAAATTGGTTCGATTGTCAATAGTAAACATAAAATTTTTGTTAAAATTTGCGCTCTTTTTAGGAAAAATATTTTCGAATTTTTAAATGTTTGGTTTTCAAATGTGTAGAGTCTTTTCATTTGCATATTTGAGTTGCATCGGAAAATGATTTTTGAAATTTTGTTTTGATAAAATTTTCGGTTAGTTTTCCAAAGTTCGCAAATTTTTCAAAAATATGTATCTCCAGTACAACATTTTGCATCATCAAAAAAATATTACAAAATTTCGAAAATGTATCTATATTTTCTTAAGGTCCAAACCATAATCTACAATTTTGTCAAGGACCTCAAATCGATCAGAAAAATAATTTTAAGTTACAGATTTCATAATATTCACATGCCCATTTTGTATGACCTGCCCGCAAAACTGTATGGAAACTTCTTTGGAGAACAATTGATGCAAAATAATTTCCTTTGACATAAGGAATGCATGGAAAAAGTCTCATCCAAATTAAAATAAACAAAATTTAAATATCTCGAAAATGCTTACGAATTTGTAGAGTAATTATTAATTCAGTTATTTTTTCGAAGGCATTGCAAAAATATTTTTCGCGGTATATTTTTAAAGTATGTTTTAGAGACATGATGCTTTTAATTGCTAAAAAAATTAAATTGCGTTCAAATCTTTTGGTCCCTTCAAGGGTTCCCCTCCGTACCCAACAAAGGGGCGCCTCCATTCACTAAGCGCACCTCCTTCTCGCTCTCTGCCTATCTCTATCTCTTTCGTCAAAGTTTCAAACTTTACATGTCGCACAGCAAAAAAAAACCTCTCATAAACGTTTCTCCCACCCACTCCACCGACCACCGACTGAAGCTTTTAATCTGTCTCTCTCTCTCTCTCGCTTGATCCCACTCCAATCGCACCTCTTAAGCCCGATCGTGTCGTGCGTCGTGCGGGCCCGATCGCGAGCCGATCTCTTCTACGACGAAGACGTCGAGCCCCGAGAAAGGCACGGCACCCGGGGTATCGATGTTTATGAAATACAAATTTTGATTTAGTCCCTAGTTCGCATAGTTTGTGTCAATATCGCTGTGACTCCGTCTCCGACTGCGATTTTCCAGCACGTTTTCGGGGCGCAAAAGCTCTCTAGTTTTTAATTTTGTTTTGGAAGAACATAGCTTTCGGTGGAAAGTGAGGTGCGTAAATTAAAAAGGAAACAAAACTGTGATTGGTTCAAGGTTTCAATTAAGAAAAAAGGAAAAATATATCAAAACTTTCAAGAAAACGAAAAAAAACTTAAAATTGTGTTTTAAGAAGAAAAATATGAAAACAAAAGATAACTTAAGACAAATGAAAAGATAATAAAACAAATAAAACAGCCAATAAAAAAAAGTGCAAAAGTTGCAGAAATAGTTACACAAAAAGGCGTCCGTCCTCGGATTGGATTTCAGTGAATGTGAAATACACACAATACAATAAATTAGCAAACGTGAAACAAAATCACACACTCGCGTGTGCGCTCGGTTGAGAAACACACAAAAGACTTGAATGCCGCTGCTGTTGCTGCTGCTGCGCCGTAGTCTGCTGGTGTTTTCTGGTGGTGCATTGGGAAAACAAGCGACGAACCCGATTTCTCTTTTCTCCTCATAACTAACAGCGATTTTTTTGCTAGCGCAGTTTACACTCAGTTGTGGAGGAAAAAGTGGAGGTAAAATTTGTTTGGGATTGATGAAGACTTCAGAAATTCGAAAATCTGTAAAGCTATTGCAAACTTTTTTTTCTATTTTCAAACACAGTTTTCAGATTATTAAACGCAAATGAGCAAAAACTTCTTTAAACATGCTAAACCACGTGGACACTTTTTTAGAAAATTCCACTCTCGAGAATGACCCATTTGCCAGAATAAACCATTCCCTGGAGTGAATCAGTTGCCAGAAAAGTTTATGGCTGTTGATTTTTCAAAAAATGGGAAAATTTTGTATGAGAGATTTACCATTTTATAAAATTTGAAGATTAATGATATCAAAACGAATGGTAAGTTTATACAAGAACTAGAAAATTCTTGATGTTTTTTTTATTCATAGAGAACACCTCTTCTTTAATTTTTTGTTCGATTTAAAGAAACAAAAAAGATGGGTGAATATTTTTTTTCATAAAATTATTTTTATTAGGTCCTTTTCGGTGCTAGGACCTTGTTATGACCGAGTCGGCTTTTGTAATTACATTTTACTTAAAGCTAATAGAAATTACAGAGGATCTTGCGTGTAATGGGTCAATATTCAATAGAATCCTGAAATTCATCGAGATTTACCCTTTCAGGCACGAATTATAACAAATATATTTTTAAGGTAATGATGGGAAAATGATTCTTTTGACCATACGAAAATTATAGGCTTGTTTTGGAAATTTGGATATTTGGGTCATATATGACCCATCAGGCCTGAAAAGGTTAAATAATATTTGAAGATTTTAAAAAGATGGGTAATTTTTTGTGATATTTATGAAGATTAACCATTTTTTCATAAGATGAAGATGATGCTTTTAAGATTTGAAGAATTAATTAATAGAATTAATCTTTAAGAGACATTATTTTCCTAAAAAAATGTCCTTCTTTTGGTCAAATGCTACGGGCAAAGCTTTAAAACAAACTCCAAAATATAGCTAAAATATATTTTTTTTCACTAAATTCTGGTCATTACGGATGTTAAACCAAAGTGATCAAAAGAAAAAAAAGCAAATTGCATGCCATTTATTTATTTTTAGAGGAAATTCTCAAATGCTTGGAATGTTAAGGATCCGGTCCTTTTACCATCCAATTCGACGATTTCCACTATTTAAACAACTAATATTGCAAAACTTTACAAAACGATCTTGTTAATTCCTAATAGTTGCTCGATGGGAATACGAGCTGTTCTGCGCTTTTTAGTATCATAAATTTCTTAAAATTGTTGAAAAATAAAAAAAAAAATATGATCTGACAAATAAAGGTATATTCACTTATATCAGGCCTGCCCAACATTGTTTGCTCGTTTTTTAAACATTTTGTGCTTTTTAAATTACATTTGTCCATTTTTCCATAATTTAATTGGTGAAATCAGTACTCAGATGACCAATATACAAAACAAAGGCAAAAGTTCGTAAAAAAATTCTTGCAAGTCGTTTTTAACTCATTTTTTCCTAAAACATCCATCCGGCCGGCTAGCCGGACAATTGTTTCACTTTAAATTTAAATAAAAACGACTTCTTAAAAAAAAAATTGCAAAATTTTGACAAAAATATGCTCATTGGTCATTTGAAAACCGATTTCACCGATAAACTTATGAAAAAATCGGCAAATGTAATTTAAACGGAAAAGAATAAGGAAAAAGAGTCCAAAAGATTGGGCAGGCTTGATTTATATCCTAAACAAGCTCTTCCCGGCAAACTTCGTCCTGCCCTTTTTAGGTTTCCTGACGTTTCTTGCTTGTTTGCTAGTTCAGCCTCCTGTGATCAAAATTTGATTTTACGTAACTTTTCCCATACAATCTGCAGATTTTCCGGAATCGGTTCCAGAGTGGCCAAAGTTGTCACTTTTTGGCGTAAGAACCTTCCTTGGACTTATACGAACCCAACGCAACAAAGAGCACCTCGATCCGACATTCCGTGTTGAACTGATTCGCGTTCGAACAAAACCGTCGAAATTTTTTATATATACAGATTTAAAATTTCATATTTTATATCATCTTAGTGGGTTCGAGGTGCAAAAGCAAATCACTTTTTTTATAATTTGAGTATTTAAATAATCATTAATTTCTCCATTAATGATTCTTTGGCGAAATTATATCTGTCAGCATTAAATTTATAACAAGCATCTTAAATTGAATTTATAAAAGGTTACCTCATGTGTGTGCTGTTGATAGTTCTAACTAATATTTGAGAGGTAATGTGTAAACCTGATCTCATACAATTTATTTTTATTGCAGATTTGTTCTAAAGTGGAAAAATTCTTGTACGTTGGGCAGATTAAGAACTTGGTCCTAGCTCCCTTTGATTTTTAAATTCTGACTATTAAAACAAATAATTTTGCGAAATTTTAATAGAAACTTGCTTGCTCACTTCCCGTTAAGCTACTTGTTGATAATTATATGCCAATATTAGGTGCACGATGGAAATACATGCCATTTCCTTATAGATTTGAACAGATATCATGTTAATTGATATAAGATGTTAGATTAAAAGTAAAAAATAGGCCATATTAACCCTCTACAACCTAACCCCGCCCCGGGCTTCGATCTTAAAAATAGCCAAAAATCAGTTTTCCAACCAATTTTTGATCTAAAATGCACTAGAAAGAAGAATTCTTAAAATTTTAGAAAATTTTGGGGTTGGAAGTTTTACTTGTTTTATGTGACTTTGCCAATATTTTAAAAAATGTGATTTTTTCTGGGGTCAACTTTGCCTGTGTTTTTTACTAACATTTCCTGTATTTTCAGTAAAAAGAAGTATGCAGTAATTTTTGTAGTGTCCCAGACTATGCCTCTACGCATTTTTTTACAATTTAAATGATGATGGTGCCTTTCTATAGCAGATTCACATTTTCTCAAACAAGCAAAAAATTGAAAAAGTGACTGTAAAATCGTGAAAAAATTAGATAGGCAAAACGTAATCATATCAGGTGGTAGAATAAGCCAAATTCTACCAAAAACAAACATAAACTTAACAAGATAAATGCAAATTAAAATATTAAAAATAAAACAAGAAAAAACATAAAACAAGAGAAGTAAAGTTTTTCGTAGAACAAAAGTTGCTCAAAATGACCTCCTGAACACGGGAAAAATAAAAAATTTCGAAAAAAAAATTTGGGCAGTAGAGGGTTAAACTTTATTGGAAAAAAATTCGTTTAGTTAAAATTGAAATAATCAAACCGAACAAACATTTAAGATTTTTTTCAATTCAACCAGTTTCTAAAAAATAACCAAATCTTTGCAATGAGAAATTCGAAAAATAATGTCAACATTCATTGAAATGTGGAAATTGAAATCTTGGCTCAATTATGCACAAAAAACTTATGCATCCTTGATTTTCATAAGGAATTTATATTTTTGCTACATGATTTAAAAGTTTCAAAAATTTTAAAGTATTGAAAAAAATATTTTAAATCTGTACGTTTCTGCTTAGTTTTGTAAAAAAAAATCAAGCATCCTTGATTGTTAAGACGGACGCGTCCCATGTGCGATACGGCGCCGATCCTAGCCCCCTGTTCAACGTCATTCGTCATTGTTTGTGTGGCTTTGTCAGGTGCCCGTGCTGTCGCGTGGCAAAAATCAGAAGTTGAAAACAAACTGAAGCAAGCGGGAGCACGGGCGCAGCTGGGAACGAGAATCCGTTCCAGCTGTGAAAAGACACCGAAGTTGTGATTAAGGAAATATAGCTTTTTAGCGTACGGAAAATGGAAGGAAGTTTCATTTCGTTCAGCTCAGAAAACTGTTGCCCGTCACTCTTCAGCCGCTCGTTTCAACATTGATTTTGATTCAAAATTTATATTTTTGCCACAAGATTAAAAAGTTTCTATAAAATGTAAAGTATAAAAATTTAAATTACGAGCCATGGTTTCAACATTTTAATGAAAAAAGTGTTTTAAAGTGCATTATACACCTGTCCAGCTGTTTTGCCATCATTAGTTTCCAAAGTATCTAAGTATTGACGAAAATTTTATTTTTTGCGAAAAATATTTTTTTTGCGGTGCTGTACATTGGAATTTTATAAAAATTCATTTTTTTTCCCAACCAACTGAGTGTACCCAAACAGCGTGTTCGAAATTGTGAAACCGTCTGCAGCCTTCGTCTAATTCACAGCTTTGCAAAAATCTGCAGCATCTTTTCTCTAAACCTCTCAGAGGCTGCTACTACCACTACCTGCCTTTCGCATGCATATTTATTTTTATATTAACTTGCTCGAGCTAATGAATAAAGAAAAACATATTTTAATAATTTCGCACAAGACCCCCTCTCCTTCTGAAAAGATACCACTTTGAAAGCGTCTCTCCACCAAGTGGCGAAGGAAAAAAAAGCTTTCATCTCTGCGATTTTCGCTTGGAAAATTTTCCACTCGCACCACATTTATCTCAAGCTGCAGCTTGGCTGCATTCAGTTTCACAACCACCTTCTGCACTACTTTTGAACAAGACACAGCACAAAACAGCAGCAGCAGTAGCAGCAGCAAAAAAGAAGAAAAACTTGTTTGTTCACGCGCAGCGTGTGTGTGTGTGTGTGTGTGCCAAAACCGGAAGTCGTCAGAGCGTTATTCCAGGAAGCAAAGAAAAAAACCCTTTTTGCATTTCTCGTTTTCAGCAGCAGCAGCAGCTCGAGGTTCGAATCCGGTTCGGGAAGAAACGACATCAACGAAAAAAAGAGTTAAATAGTGTGTGATTGTGCGTGTGTGTGTTCGATTGGCCCGAGGGTTGTTTTGTGCTAGCGAAGGACACGAGACCTTGCCAGAAGCAGCTTGAGCAGCAGCAGCCGAAAGGAATAGAACGGAAGTGAACGCTTGGAGTTCGAGCCAACCAGGCCCCAGCTTTGAAAATGGTGAGTTGAGAAGGGTTTTGGGGCTAACAGCAGTGTGTGTGGGGGTTCATCATCATTTAATTGGGCGATCGTGTCGAGGTCTTAGAAGGGTTTCTTTTCGGATGCTTCGAGAAGCGCAGGGTGATTACCTTTCACCACTCGAGGAACTTGTAGAGATTTGAGATGGAAATCGTAGGATTGGATGAGCAAATCATAGATAAATGGCACGGCGGTACAAGGTGAGAAGGGAAAAGGATTGAAGAGGTTTGGAGGTTAGAGAAGAGTGAGTTCAGAAGATCAATTGCTAGAAATTGGATTGAATATTAAAAGGCATTTTCATTGATTCGAACAAATCAGGTATGACATTGAGCCCTAGTCAATTCCTTCTACTCATCAAATAACCATTCCTCAAATCAAAATTCAAACTATTCACTCTGCACGGGGTGATTTTTCCTAAAATAACGAATACAAATTAAATACGTAAGGAATTGTATGGATTATTTCAATATGTTCAATGTGTCATAATTTTCTCAATCAAAAAGAGTTCGATAAGAAAAACGAAATGCATTTTCTGATGTTTTGACAATTTTCCACTGGTTGAATATAAAATTAGTTTTTATATTCTATCCTCAAATTTAAAGGTATCTTCAGTAGAACAAATTTCATACAAAATGGGCAACTAACGATTCAGTTTAAAATGCAATATAAATTGATATTTTATAGACAAAACTAGTTTTGAGTATTTTAGGCAAAACTCTTACTTTTTCATCATTTTTTCTTAAAATTCATATGTGTTGTAAACTAAGTAAACTAAATAATAACATTGACTTTCTCAATAAATACAAATAATTTGCACACTTTGAATCCGATTTTAACAAGAACATTTTTTTAAAGTGTTTTTTTAAACATCTTTTTTTTCCAAAAATAGTTTATGGGCCTTTGTGGCCTACCCCAGTACATGTTTCAAAAATAATAGATGGAGCTTCTTGTGAATATGAGATATTAGAGTGTAATTAAAATGACTTTTTGGCGGGTATTCAAGGAGTTTTTCCGGTGGGCATACTAAACCCAAATCCAAAATATGAGCTTGATTAAACGTAACAGGAGCTGGCGCTCCGCCCTTTAATTTTAAATGGGATTTAACCCTTGAAAAAGATGTTTTCAAAAATGTCACTTTTTGAGGCATTTTGACCACTGACGCGTTTATTTTCAACATAATTGGCCTGTTTTGGTATATATAACATTGAAATTTGGAGCACCCTGGAGCTTAATACAGCTACAGACCTTCAAAGTTTGGCATTTTTTCAAAAATTCGATCCCGGTAAAAAAAAAGCGTCGTGCCTCGACGCTATTTGATATTGCCCTAGACGCTATTTGATTTTGCCGGGGCCGATTTTTCGAAAAAAATGCCAAGGATCTGGCCTACACGCCAATGATGTTAAAAATAAACGCTTCAGTGGCCAAAGTGCCTCAAAAAGTGCCATTTTTGAAAAAATCTTTTTTCGCGGGTTAAATCCCATTTAAAATTCAAATGAAAAGTGCCAGCTTCTGTTACGTCCAATCAAGCTCATATTTTGCATTTGGGCTTAGTATGCCCACCGGAACAAACCCTTGAATGCCCGCCAAAAAGTCATTTTTGTTACATCCTATTGAGATATGCATTTGCCAATATAGCCACTCAATTGGATTAATTGTTTCAATGAACGAATGATAATGACAACGAATGACAGCCGTTGGACTGAGAGGTTTCAGTTTTCAGTCTGGAATACTTTTAAACAAAGAATAAAAAAATAGTCTGTACAAAAATAAAGAGAAAAAATATTTTACGTTTTAATCATTTAATCAAAGTAGGCGTGTAAGGAGTCAAAACAAACACATGGTGATTTTTTTTTTGGGAAATCGGTGCAGATTTGCCAATTTTCACCGTTTTAGCTTATATCTCTAAAAGGATTATGTATTGTTTGAAACTGAAAAATCTAAATATTCAATAAAATGAGAGGAAAGTCGAGGGGGAGGGGGCTGTTTTGCAATCATTCTGAGTTTTCAAAATATTTATGTTCGCGAAAAAAAACTTGTTGCGGGATTTTACATTGGTAATTCATAACAAAATTAATATATTTTTAAAGAGGTTCGACTTCTGTTTCCATTAAAATTACAAGTTTTTCGAAAAAAATATTATGGTGTCCCAGGTTACACTTTGAAAAAAAAAAATTAAAATAAATATGCGTAAAATAAAGTAGAAAACGAGAAAAAAAGACAAATTTCGACAAATTTAATTTATAAAGCTAAATTGCAAAATGAAAAAAAATCGGAATGTGATTTGCTTCTATGTCAAAATTATTTGAAAAATAATTGTTTAGTTAAATGTCTACCTGCTACCTGAATTTTATTTCTTTCCTGAAATTTTTCCGAGTGAAGTCTTATACAACTTCCGAGTGAAGGCTACATAAACTTAGAAAAAAAAAACGATTTAAAGTTCGTTCTGCAAATTTTGTTCTCAGTTATAAAAAAAGATTTGGAGAAACAATTGTATGAACAATTTTACAGTACTTTTTTTAAGACTGAAAATATTGCCTGCAATTATTCGTGTATTCAGCCTAGTTTTACAATTTTTCCGTTTTTACTATTTTATTTATTTCTAAATTAAAAAAAGGTCTTAATTTTTGACAGAACTTCGTTGAAAAAATATGTATATATTTTATTTAAAACTATTTTATGAAAACACATTCAAAAAAATAGAAAATCACCTAATAAATCTAAGGCTGCAAAATATATTAAGTTAAACAAAATCCTGAATTCATTATAAAATGAAGAACCATTGAAGGATGTTCAAATTTATGAAATTTCTTCGAAAATAAATTGTTACAAAAAGATCTGCATTATTCATGCATCTCAATTGAACATTGTTTGAATTGCACTTCTGACATTTTAATTTTTATTGAAATTTTCAAATTATTTTACTGAAGGAGCAGATTACTCTCTACAGCCCATATTTTTTTTCGATTTTTTTTTATTTTTCTTGTGCTCAGAAGGTCATTTAGAGCAACTTTTGTTCTACGAAAACTTTACTTCTCTTGTTTTATGTTTTTCTTGTTTTATTTTTAGTAATTCAATTTGTATTTTTCTTGTTTGGTTTATGTTCGTTTTTGGTAGTATTTGGCCTGTTCTACCACCTTCTATCATTACATTTTGCCTACCTATTTTTTTCATGTTTTTACAGTAACTTTTTCTAGTTTTTTTTTTTCATTTTTTGTTATAAAATGGCATCATTATTATTTAAATTGTTAAAAAAATGCGTTGAAGGGGGACACTACAAAAATTACTACATACTTACATACTTAAAATTTTACTTAAAATTTAGGAAATGTTAGTAAAAAAACACAGCGTAAGTTGACCCCTAAAAAATTACATTTTTTAAAACTTTGGCAAAGTCACATAAAACATGTTAAACTTCCAATCATAAAAAAATTTTAAAAATTCTTCTTTCCAATGCATTTTAAAGATAAAAAAATGGCTGAAAAAATTAGTTTTGGCGTTTTTTTCAGATCGAAGCCCGTCTTAAGGCGGGGTTAGGTTGTAGAGGGTTAACCCTGTGTAAAGTTCGACGTCGTCATTTTTTTTAGAACGTCAATACGTCGAATACGTCATTTTTTTAAGTGGTTTCTTTATTCCGTGCGATGGTTATCCAAGTCAAAGTTGCTTAGGAATTGCTAACTGGAAGAAGAACCAATTCCACCTAAACTAGATTCTCAACACCATAACAGAACTATATTGCCGACTGCTGATATCTTTACCGCAAACCAGTTATAAGGATGGGGGATTTGGAAGACGGACATTGACGATGTTCCACTTTTTTAAGAGGATAAGGGAAAATCTTCACGGTCTCTTCAAGTAAGTCAAGAAGATGAGTTGATTTTGATGATGTTTATAAACAAAAAATGTATTTGAAATTCATTAAAGCTGAGATAAATACCAATCCCAGAACCGAATTTTTCAGCTCAATCCGTACTCATCCACCCTAAGAATTTACGATCAGTTGACCAAATTTCGATTGACATAGTTCCAGTGAAATTGTGGTCCTTAGAATACCAATTACCCCACAGTGAGACGGTTTCTCCTGAATAATCAATAATGTTCTTCATTCATCCCAAAAGCTTCACTGAATACCAATCAGGAAGCATGGAATTGTTTTCTTACGAAACAGCTAGAACAGTGTTTGTTTTGTATTCCGCATCAAAATGTTGTGATTTCGAGCAAACTCAAACTCGTCCAAGTGTCCACCTTCTCAAGGCAGCTCAACTGGCTGGCAGAGCAGAGTATGATTATGTAAATCGAGACCCAGCAAATAACGTTTCATGGTCGAACGACTCTGTCGGCTTGCCAAACCTCAAACCTGCGATGTTGTGACGCATCGTGCTGCTCTTCACATGTATTTACTTTGCTTGGTAAGGGTACATACGTCAATTTGCGCACGACAAATGAAGAACACATGTGCTTCTGGGCGGCATGAAGACGGTGGTTGTTCCACTTAACGTAATCGATGGAATTCGATACCGTTTTTTTGTTGTTCGAGACGGTCCCGAGTAGATTCCGAGAACATCAAAGAGAACGAATGCTAGAACGATTGGATGCCAATTTGTATTGCACAAGTGTCGTTTGTGGTTGATCCAGTTTTGTTCGAAACGTGATTGAAATTGTGGGTTCGTCGCTCAAATTGAAGTCTTTTGATTTGTTTGTTTAATATGTAAAAGGTAATCGTTACAAATTTAAGAAAACTATAATTCAAGGTTATTTTGACGAAAATTGAACACATTTTTATGTTTAAAAACTTATCTAAAAAACAGCCAACTCTATCCATTATCACATCGTACCAACACCGGATGAAGTAACAGTGAGCGCACCTTGAGCCGTCTATAGTGCCGTGTCGGCACAAGTTTGTGAATGCAATTAAATATTAAAAAGTGAAAAAAGTCAACCAGCCGAGTTTGAAGCCGTCAGCCGTCGTTGCGCATACATTAATCTGTTTAGTTAGTAATTAAATTAAATTTTACCACGTTTCTCTCCACCCGGTGCACTTGGGAGAAATCCGTCGAAAAAAAAATAAAAAAAAAACTCTCACCTCTTGCATTTGTGGCGGCGTCTCAAGACGTTCATAAATCTACTTTTGACAGAGAACGTCTAAACGCACATTTTGACGAGGTGCAGTGAAACGATTTTGATTAACATTCCACCAGCGTGTGATTGAAATGTGGTTGAGCACTTTCTGGGAAAGGATCTGCTTTCATGGTGCAAGTATGTATGGCGGGGAGTTTAACTAATTCAATCTGTAACTTTCTTGGAAGTTGCGCCGGCACTCATTGAAATGCTCAAGGGTCATGCGATGTCATGTAATCACGGGGTGGGTGAGATTTTGGGATTCACACAACGTTGAAACAAGTGAAAACTTTTTCGTGAGCTTAGAGTTGAAAATAAATGAGGTTTTTTGAACCAAAAATATGCACCACAACGATCCCAATAAGACAGTAAAAGGACATGCATAGTTTGGGCGACCATGAAAAGTTGGTTGTTGATCCCGATTTACATCATTATATTCTGTATTTTTACTACCTGTGCCTTTAAGAAGCCATAAACAGATATACGCTTTTTGTTAGGTCCAAATGTTTTATTGATTTTGCTTAAAATCAAACAAATCAAAAAGATACAATTTCTTTGTAAAAAAAATCATTGCGGAGCTTATCCATAACAACGACATTTAATCGATTTTTAGTTTTTTCTGACTGAACCTAATGAACGGTGTTTTTAATTTTTTGAATACTTCATTTCTTTTTTCTAACATCACAATCTATATTTCAAATAGTTGTCTTAGAACATCGCAATTTTCATTTCAAGTGTATGTCAACTCTCTTTAAAATTTTCTCAAAAAAAATCAGGTGCCAATAATCATATTTTTTTAACTTGTTGAAAAACACATTGAATCGATTGTAAACTATTTAGAATACATTTGCATTTTGAATTGAATTATAGCTTTTTAATCTTCAAAAAATTGATGTTGAGACTACGGATCGTAAAAGACTTAAAACTTTTGAATGTTAAATATATAAAGCATTTTGTGATACCGTAAAACTTTGACTTGACTTTGATAGATTTTTCCGAAAAATGAAGAGTACAAATAAAATAAAATGAAATGTTATGGAATCATACTAACTATGATAGAGAAGTGCTCAAAGTACTTCAAGAAGAAGTTTTAATAAACTTTTGAAAAGTTTAAATAGTTATTTAACTATAATGTTAAAAAATGTTGATTAATAGCATTATTATAATATTCTCAAAGTATTATGATTTTCTCAATGAACATGATTTTTGATCGGAAATGCATTTTCAGATTCTTTGGACAATTTTCCATTATGGGAAGAGAAAATAAGTTCATAAATAGACATTTTTAGAAGATTTTTTTTATAAAATTTGAAAAGTTTTGAGCGGTGCTTCGAATTCAGTTCAAAATGCAATATGAATGGATAATATTTTAAACAAAACTAGTTTTAACAAATTTCAGGCAAAATTGTGACTTTTTAACAATTTTACCTAACATAATGGTAAATTTGACATAAAAATAAAATTTGAACACCTAATGTTAAATATTAGCAAGAAAAACTATGACTATCAAAGTTACCCCGGTATTAAAAATACGAATTTTCAACGCAACAATTTTTGAAAGCACTTTTGAAAAACCTTTTTTTCAAGGATAGTGCATGAACTTGTGTGGCCTACCAAAAAATAATAATTTGAAAAATAAATATAAAAATAATAATATTAAAAATAAATATAAAAATAATAATATTAAAAATAAATATATAAAAATTTAAAATGATAATGATTAGAAGTAATAATCTTGAGAAATACTTTAAAAGTTGGAAAATATTTCAAAAATAAATTGGAATCATGTCAATGTCACGTAAGAGATAATCGCATAATAATATCAATAATTATCGCAATGGAAACCGATTTTGAAGCATGAACCAAACATTTTCCACATTGTCAACTTATTTGTTCTGCTGGAAATTTTAAAGTATTTAGTCCTATTTTGAAATTTTAAATTTTAAAATATTAGTCTTATTTTAAAATACTAAGTCCTGTTTCTTTAACTTAACTTTCTTTTATTAGAATTAAGCAGTTCTGTTCCAGGATGTTACATTTGCAATTCAGAGATTTGGAGCACCTTTCAACTGAGATCAATTCATAAGCCTTTGCAGGGAGGGTACATATTTCTACGTTTAGATTTTGCTAGCTGAATGCTTTTTTGGGAAAATAAATATTGAGAAAAAACCCTAGATGACACACTTTAATAAAAAGTTAATCTAGCAACTAATAATATTGTCTGAAGAAGTCGATATTGCACTCATTTCCATTGAGTAAATCATTTCATTTTAAGAGATTAACTTAATAACTTTTATCATTGTCTTCAAAGCTATAGATTTATTACATTAAAAAGTTTTCAAAATTACTTAAACTACTTTTTGAGTGCCATGGTTTTCTCAATTAAAATGAGTAAGAATCGAAAAGATTTAAAAAATAATATATTTTTTTACAATTTTGCACTGCGAGTAATTTAAATAATTTTCTTAGCAGCGATTTTTTTTTCAACAAACAGAACTTTTAAAATAATCTTTAAATAGGGAAACAGCATCTAATTCCAGCGTGCCTCTTATGTTGCCATATCAGCACTTAGATATTCAATTACAGCTCACTAAAAGCATTTTCGACCGAAATCGAGTGATAAATAGCTCAATAAGAAATGAGCAAGCAAGTTTCTATAACAAGTTTTGCAAAATTAGTTGTCTAAATAGTGAAAATCAGCAAATTGGATGGAGTAAGGAGCGAGTGCTTAACCTGCCAAACATACCAGAATTTCCCTTATATAGAAATTTTCAGCAGGAAAAGTTGAGTAGAAAATGTCAAAAATGTTGGATTAATAAAAAAAGTATAATAATTAATTAATCTAATTCCAATGGATTTAAGTGTATTTGGAACTTTTTGTTCACTAAATCTCAAATTCAATAGGATTTTTGTTGAAGGATAATTAACATATTAAACCCTCTTATGCCCAATGTTTTTCGAAATTTATTATTTTTCCGGAGGGCATTTAGAGCAACATCTGCTCTAAGAAAAACTTTGCTACTCTAGCTTTATGTTTTTCTTGTTCCATTTTTAGTTTTTTTGTTTACGTTTATCTTGTTTTGTTTGTATTTGTTTTTGATAATATTTAGCTTATTCCACCATCACCTTTTGGCTTTTTAGTTTTTTGTTCATGTTATTACAGTTACTTTTTGAATTTTCGCTTGTTTTTCATGGTTTTTTCTATGGATTGATACCATCATCATTTTAATTGTAGAAAAATTAGTAGATTCATAGTCTGGGACATTACAAAAAAATGCTGCATACTTATTTTACATAAAATATAGGAAAGTTTATTGAAATAACAACAACTAAAGAATAAATTTTGGCAAACAACCATTCGTATGAAAAAAAAATCATGTATTAAAAATAAAAATCTTTGCTTCTATCAGATAAATAATATTTCATAAACTAATATAACTGTCACCCTAGATTTCGGTTTCACTTGAAATTATAAAATGTTTTGTCGTCTTGTCCTGTAATATTGTATCACCCGCGAATTAGGAATTAGTCTTATGTTGTCGACACAATGCTTTGCAAAACTTAACAGATCAGTTTGCATTAGGTGTTTTTTTAAATGTTCTCGTTCGAACTCGTTGAAATAGCGAAAAATCTATTTTGAGGAATGAGAAAAATATTATGTTTTGAGTGTGATTTTTTGTAGTTTGATATCATGTATGTATTGATGAACAGTTTATAAATCCTTTAAAACATTATTAGCTACTTAAAAATTAACTTCTGACTTTGAATCAAGGACTACCTCAAAGTTTTCTTCAGCAAGTCAAACTCAACGAGCTCATTCCAACAAACTGCCACGCAGTCCAGTTCCAACAATATCCCATTGAATTCGCTTAAATTACATTTCCTGCAAAGTAAATCACCGCCAGGGCTTTGCCAAGCCGCGTTCCACTCCCGTTCACTTTCAATTTTCAGTGGCTTTGTCGCTTTCGAGCCAACCTCAAAAACCCAACCGATTTGCACCACCCCTCTGGCCTGGCCCCACCCATACTTTATGATTATACCTTGGAGCGCTACTGCCTGCCAGCCGCACCGAGTTGGCTAGTGACTTTAGCTAGTTGCTCAGACTGAACTTTTTTTTGTTGCTTGCTTTAAAGACACATAAAGTGCACTTATATACCTACGCTGAAGTTAAGTGGCTTGGCCGGCACTCACATAGCTCCGTGCTTAAGTACATAGGGAGTTCATACATGGATATCCAACCCGCTCAGAACAAAACCAAAACCGTGGCAACGCTTTGGCAGCGAGTCGCGGTTTTCACAATCGATACCTCTACCTTGCGGAAAGCGTACAACGCGTACAGCTTTGCATCTGGATGGCATTGAAACTCTGGTCACCACCAGCACGAGGTAACGGCGAGGCAGCTGCCAAGTTCTGAACTGTTGACTTGGGTTGGACGTGGCGAGCCAAGGGATGCACTCTGAGAAAATACGGCCAACATTTTGCTCTGATTATTGTCAAAATTAGAAGCTTCTTATATTCACTTCAATTCGAGTAAAAAATATACTTCAGATAAAGTCAGGTATGACCTTCAGTGTTCATTTTGATCGATGTGCGAAGTTTCTCAAACGTTTTTCTTCTTCCCACCTCCAAGTTGTCAAGTCCAACCAGTTGTGTGCTGACCATGCGGCACAATGGAGTCGTAAATGTTATGAATGATGATGGTGTTATGCTGCGGCGTGGTCGGCTCGTGACATTTTGAACACAAGCTGAAAATGTGTGTGACGGCGAACGGGTGATATTCAGCCGACGATGATGATGATGAGCGCGAAATTTGTCTCTCGCGCGCCGTTGAAACGAAGCAGTTTGTCAAATTAGTC